>NC_058409.1:57097537-57183834 GCF_002201575.2 Neomonachus schauinslandi | reverse complement strand
AGAGTGAAGAAAGCTCATCATTCGGATGAGGAGCCGTGCCAGTGGAGAGTCCACCCAGACTTCATGAACCCACTCCGGCTTCACCTTCGAGGAGACCCCACCAACTGATGGACACCTGCTCACTGTGGTCCTTGGCTCTCATTGGCATGATTTCCCCCATCTTGGGATTCGGACTCTACACTGTTGCCCCTCCTGACTGGACTTCCCCCCAGAGGCTTAACTATTGTCATTGCTTATTGGGTGACCCTAGGGTGTATTACGGCTCTTAACTTGTCCACGGGTTTCATCTGCTGACGGGTTAGCTACGATGGCTCCTTCTACCTAAGGTCATAGATCCCACTTTTACTGGCCCTCTGCTATCTACTCCTGAGTGCATGTCACCATGGTTTTCCTGGCCCCAGTCAGTCCCGGTCTTCTGCTACCTGGTGTGCTGTTCCTCCTCACTGCCTCTAGCTTGCCTGGCCCGGCAAGGGGGGCAAACTCTCATTATCACCGTTACTGGCAAATGGACTTTCCAGCTTATCCCCCTCAATCCTGCACCAGTGCCCCCACTGACTTCTTCCACCTGAGATGGGCACACACCAAAGGTTAACCTCCATTTTGATAGATGCCAGCTTCTTGATACTTCCTGGCAACCTCATAGACGGTGTTCCTACCGTGGCCCTCACTCAGGTTACCGGCTGGTAGATACCCACATCTGTGGAGGCCCTATACGTCAATAGCCAAACACCTGCCCTCAGTTCTGCTCGCAAGCCTGGGGATGAGAGTCATGGGTGGCGACTTGGCCGGGAATGGAACGATGGTCCACCAGGTGGTGGCACCTCAAACAGCGCAGTGACATCCAGATTTCCTTGTCACACAACGCCACCCCATCCTCTTGCTCTAACAATCACTGTATACCGCTCACCCTCTCAGTCTTAGAACCCAATGCCACATCATGGGCTACAGGAATCATTCTCCTGTTAGGCCAATATCACCCTATGGGAACCGACCCCATGGCCAAATTTATGGTTAAGTCCATGTTCACTCCAAGCCTTACAGTCAACCCCCAGAGTCAGACAGAAAATAACTCTCGCCCTGGCACATCCCTGGGTCCCCCAGCCACACGCAGCAAGCATTTATAGCGCAACTGTTGGGTATGATTAATACCTCCCACCAAGCATTTAACCACTCAAACCCACCCCTAGCATCTGACTGCTGGATCTGTATGAAGCCTGGTCCCGTCCAATACCTAGGTGTCATGCTCAACCAATCTACCGTGTCACCTCCCATCTCGGCCCGGGGACTGCAGATTATTCCTTTCTGGCTCCTGTACCCTGTATGGCAACTCTTCCTCTCCCATCACAGGCCACAGTCAGGTTTGTGCACCTAACAAAACTTTTCTGGCTTGTGATCAAGGTGTATACATCTGCATCACCCCGCACAATCAATCATGCACGCTTGTCAGTCTCTTACCCGATCTTTCAGTCCTCCCCGGGAGTGATGCCCCACTCATACGGAGACCTCCTAGCCGCCCTCAATGCTCCCCCGCGGCCATCCCTCTCATCGTGAGCCTGCTGGCTGCATCAGGTGTTGCCCTCAGAGCCGCTGGCATCGGGATCTCAGGTTCAGTACCAGGGGTTAACTCAACAACTCATGGTGGATTTTTCTGTCCTCACTTAGTCAGCCCTGGCCCCTCAGTGCCAACTTGATTCACTGGCCTCAGTGGTCTTCCAAAACAGGCATGGGCTCGACTTGCTCACAGCTGCGCAAGGGAGGCTCTGACTTTTCTTACAGGAGGAATGTTGTTTCTATGCTAATGAGTCGGGGATGGTCCAGGAAACTTTGACCCAATTACAGGAACGAGTACATCACCGGTGGGAATCACTCCAGCGGACAACTTGGTGGGATACCCTCTCACAAATGTTCCCTTGATTCGCCCCCCTCACCGGCCCCCTCCTATTGCTTCTCATAGTAGTGTTTGGTCCTTGTATTCTTAATGCCTTCACTAGATTTATCACTACTCAAATTGCTAAAATCAGACTCCAGTTACTCCTTACTATCGCCCCTTAGAAGATGAATATGATGCTCTCTTAACAGGTGTTCAAAGGGGCATCAAAGAGGGGAATGATAAGGAAAATCTGTGTCCTAAGATGGCCAATCGAGCCAGCCAGAGAGTCCCAGTCCTTGCCCCAGGGCTCTTCGGGTTCTCCCTGCTCTGCTTCCCACGTGCACCAATCCGGGTCCTTCTCCCTGCCCCGCTTCACGCACGCCCAAAAGTGCCAAGTATGTGGAAGTAGAAGTGTTTAAATTGCCCCCTTTGTGCTTGGGGCTCAGACCTTTGAAGATCTCTCTCCTCTGAGCCCGCCGGCGTCAAATAAACCACCTATCCTCCAAGATCTCCGGGTGCCACTTGGTTCTTACGTCGGGCAATCCAGTCCAGGTTCCATAACAACATGAAAAAGACTGAACATTCAAACTGTGATAATTCAAGGAAAGGTTAATGAGTGGAGTAGGAGCAAAGGTGTGAGCTGGGTATAGGGAACCCACAAGGCATAGCACCTAGAGGCTAGTAGCAGAGGCATCCCAAGGGCAAGGGGAAGGATTGATTGCTGGAACTGGAGAGACAGAGAGGACTGTGTGGAGAGAACTACCTTACAGGAGCTGAGATCTTTGGTGGAGGGAGGAATCCAGCCCCTTGCCACCTCCATATGGAGGAAACGAGAATAATGCTCTGACTACGTTTCCCTTCCTCTTATCTTGGCCAGCGCTCTCCACTGGCCAGTATTCACTTTGGTGAACACTGCTCTATATACATTTTTCTTCATTAGTATTGTTTTGAAAATGTGGAATATCAAACTGAGCATGCTATCTCTCATGTAACTAACCAGTTTTAAAAAATCCTGTTGTAAGATATAATTTCACATTTATTAAAACAAAGTCCTTCAACACACTAACTGAGACAAATCTTTACTTTTTTTTTTTTTTGGGTACCAGGAACCTTGGTCTGTAGCCAGCCTCTATTCTGATATTGGGGGGTGGGGGGACCACACATGATATAATAGGCACTGACATTTTTTGAGCACCCAAATTTCTTAGGAAAATTTCCTGAATAAAAATAACATTCTTTTTTAAAGAGCACATTTTAGAGTTGATAGAAATAATAGGGATGTGGGGATTAATTTTAAAAATGCTGAATCAAGTGTTTGTATCATAATGCCAGGAAATTCTCTCTCCCTTTGTTTTAACTCTGGATAAAGTTGCAAGATTTTATCACTTAGCTTCCCACTGATTTAAGCTCAGTTTGTTTAGGTTTCATATAGGCCTGTCTTTGTGGTTAGATTTAACATAAATACTGAACCAAAAACCCTGAATGATAGACTATAGCTCTCAGCTTCCTGAAAACTGTGTTCCTTTATTTACATGTTATTTTTTTCTTTCTCCTTCCTTGCCTTGTATTTCCTAAAATGGTCAGAAAACTCTAGTTTGAGCTATTAAGTTAATAGCACAAAATGGAACCTTAGGAGTTCAAAACTGTTTAGTTTTAAACTTTTTTGAAGGAATAATGGGTTTTCATTTCCCAGTTTGTCATGTTACAGAAGTTAGCTTAAACCTGTAATACACCTGGTAATCACAAGCCCATTTCATAATACCAAGGACCCAATTCTTAGCAGAAAGGGTATGTTTTAATACTTTACATGCTTTTATCTTCTTGATTCCTCCTTTCCCACTTAGAAACTACATTGAAGTTGCTTGCTATGAGATTATGGAAAATATATGTATTGTTGTCTACCCCTGGTTCCTAGCATAAGGCTCTTGAAAATAATTTCCTAATTGGTAAAGAGCGCTATGAGCCTGTCTTTTTCTAATATTTGTCTTTCAGCCTGTCCATGACAGAAGGCTCTGAAAACTCTTATAAATTCCTAAGTGATAAGAGCACTAGGAGCATCTTTTGTTCTATTGAGGTGACTCTGGGTGAGCTCCTAGATGGGGGCTGGTCACCAGAAAGACCAAGCCCTGATCAGAAGCTTGGAATTTTTTTTTTTAAAGATTTTATTTATTTATTTGAGAGAGAGAGAATGAGAGACAGAGAGCATGAGAGGGAGGAAGGCCAGAGGGAGAAGCAGACTCCCTGCTGAGCAGGGAGCCCGATGCGGGACTCGATCCCGGGACTCCAGGATCACGACCTGAGCTGAAGGCAGTCGCTTAACCAACTGAGCCACCCAGGCGCCCCAGAAGCTTGGAATTTTAAGCCCCACCCCTCATCCTCCACACCGGGAGGAGGGGCTGGAAATGGAGCTGATAATTGAACATGTCTACATGATGAAGCCTCCATAAAACCTAATAGTACAGGGTTCAGAGAGCTTCCAAGCAGGCGAGTATATCCACCAGAAGGGTGATGCACCTAAACTCCATGGGGACAGAAGCTCTTGCACTTAGGACTTTCTGAGACCTCACCCTATGTTTCTCTCCATCTGGCTGTTCATCTGTAGCCTTTATCATATCCTTTACTAAACTGGTAAGCAGGGGCGCCTGGGTGGCCCAGTCGGTTAAGCATCTGCCTTCGGCTCGGGTCATGATCGCAGGGTCCTAGAATCAAGCCCCTCATTGGGTTCTCTGCTCAGCGGGGAGCCTGCTTCTCCCTCTCCCTCTCCCCCTCTCCCCCGCTCGTGCTCTCTCACTCTCTCTCTGTCTCAAATAAATAAAATCTTTAAAAAAAAAAAAAGGTGAAAAAATGAGAGAAAATTCATAGGGGTACCCTCTCATCTTCCATCAAAAAGGGACACCCACAGAGATCCATGGAAAAGATGATTCCAGGTACTCTAGGGCCCTGGGGTAGGGTGAGGTGACTGATGGCATTGCTTAAATAACTTTGAGAACATACTGGTATGGTTTTTGGAGTGGTGTGTTGTTGGGGTCCAGAGCCAATGGCCAAGAAAGAATTCTTGAGACATCTTTGGTGCAAAAAGATGGTTTTATTAAAGCACAGGACAGGACCTGTGTGTAGAAAGAGCTGCTGCCCTGGGGTTGTGAGGAATGACTGATTATACACTTGGGAGTCGGGGAAGATAAGGAAAAAGGGAGATGTCCAAAAGGATTTTCCTATGCTAAAGAAGACTCTCAGGATGCTAGAGGCCTTGCTATTGTCAAACTATGGTGGTTTTTCTCTCTAGCAAAGCATTAACAGTAAGACAGCTGCAAGTTTCCTAGAGGAACATTATACTCTGCTGCCTCAAGTCCTTGTCCAGGGGCTGCAGGTTATGAGGATGTTTAATTTTATCTACATTTCCTTCTGCCTTTGTTTCCCACAGCAATACCACTGGACTGAGTCAGGATTTCTAGAACTGAGTCAGGAGAAGCTGAAGTGTTCATGAGATTGCTTACCCAAGATTGAGCAGAATAGAATTACATAGGACTGACTGAACTGAGGAAGGATGATGATGGATTTTGTTTGTAATATCGTAGATGCTGTTCTGTTTTTTGGATATAAGGAATGCTTTTTCTTTCACTATCTATAACTCATAACAAATTAATAAATAATGCTTTTGTAAACAAATAAAAAATTTGTTTTTCCCCCCTTGCCTGAACCCTCCAGAATTTGGAAATTCTGATTGAGTGTTCTTATTTTCATGGCAACATAATTATTTGCATAGGTTAAATAAGAATCTTTCCCCTTTGTTAACAGTACATAATTGGAAATATTGGTTATATATCCACGGCTTTGACTGGAATGTCATATTTGAGAATGATAGTCACAGAATCAGATATGACCCAGTACTTAAAGGAGCTAAGATTAGTTTTATGAACTAATGCCTACAAAGGTCTCTTGGGAAAACCCAGCCTGGTACCAGACTTAAAGAGTTTCTAGCCTTACATGAGAGTAAGAAGGTCACATCCTAGCAGGTCCAGGAAACTGATGATATTTTGGGGACCTTGAAAAGAGAATGATTCATCCAAATCTAAAGGTATTATAGGTAAAATCTGGGGGTGAGTTCTTGGCTTGGCTTCCCAGTCTTGTGTGATATTTAAAAGTTAAATCTGAGATTCCTTATGAAAACTTCCAGCAAAACAAACTTTAAAAGGTCTATCATAGGGCGCCTGGGTGGCTCAGTTGGTTAAGCGACTGCCTTCGGCTCAGGTCATGATCCTGGAGTCCCGGGATCGAGTCCCACATCGGGCTCCCTGCTCGGCGGGGAGCCTGCTTCTCCCTCTGACCCTCCCCCATCTCGTGCTCTCTCTCTCCGTCTCATTCTCTCTCTCAAATAAATAAATAAAATCTTTAAAAAAAAAAAATAAATAAAAAAAAAAATAAAAGGTCTATCATAGTAAATTACCATTCTTGTTATACCTATGTACATAATCAAGCCAAATCTAATGAGACTGGCCCTATTTTATGATAAAAAATAATCCTTCTTTGAGAGTATCTTTGATCAAAGTGGGGGGGTGAGGTAGAAACTGTTGAGAGGATTTTTTTTTTTTTAAGATTTTATTTATTTATTTGTCAGAGCACAAGCGGGGGGAAGGGCAGGCAGAGGGAGAAGCAGACCCCCTGCCGAGCAAGGAGCCCGATGCGGGACTCGATCCCAGGACCCTGGGATCACGACCTGAGCCGAAGGCAGATGCTTAACCGACTGAGCCACCCAGGCGTCCCGAGAGAAATTTTGTTTCATTAGAAAACTATATCATTCCTGTGGGTTATCAGATTCTAATCCTATGTATAGTCTTTGAGCTATATTGAACCTTTTTATTAACTGGAGGTAACTGATGGCTATGAAAAAATATATCTAAAACATGTTACTTATCTGTAAATTGAACTAGATCCTGTCATCTTTCACTCATTGTCAAGTTTTACCAGAGTTTCAGTTCTTCCATTTTTCTTCACTGTCTGGCCACAATCCTCCAAACTAATGTTTGCAATTTTTCTCCCTCCTTTCTTGACTTAGTGTTGAGAATTAAAACCTGACTACTCAGGGGGCTCCTGGCTGGCTCAGTCAGTAGAACATGTGACTCTGGATCTTGGGGCTATGAGTTCAAGCCCCACATTGGGCCTAGATAGGCTCACTTAAAAAAAAAAAAAAATTAAAATAAACCAAAAAAGTGGGGGAGCGCCTGGGTGGCTCAGTTGGTTAAGCGTCCCAACTCTTGGTTTTGGCTCAGGTCATGATCTCAGGGTTCTTGGACTGAGCCCCACCTCAGGCTTTGTGCTAGGCTGAGAGTCCACTTGAGATCAGCTCCCTCTACCCATCCCCTCCACTCGCACACGGGGGTGGAGGGCACTCTCTCTCTCTCTCAAACAAACAAATAAATCTTCAAAAAATAATGATAATGAACTAAAAAGAAAGACCTGATTAGTCAGGTCCTTATTAGAACTCTTACAGCTGGCCTTTTTCTTTAAGATCTGAAGAAGCATTGAGAATTAAAGCCCTACTGTTTCGTATGTACTTGGAAGGACTCATCACAGTAGCAGTCTGTGCATGGGCTAGTTTTCTCTTTGGACAAGCCACTTCTGGGCTACTGGGAAGTCTGCCAAAATGCTCCAGTCATGCATCCCCTGATATGAAAAGTAACCATGACTGGGGACAGCACTGCCAAAATCATCTACTTCTTAGCTTTAAGGAACTCAGTGAACACTGCCAAATAACTGAAAGATTTTCATCTACCAAACTTATACTGTAATGCTATTTTTTTTAAAGATTTTATTTATTTATGTATTTGACAGAGGAAGAGCACAAGTAAACAGAACAGCAGGGAGAAGCAGACTCCTCACTGAGCAGGGAGCCCGACGCGGGGCCAATCCCAAGACCCTGGGATCGTGACCTGGGCTGAAGGCAGATGCTTAACTGACTGAGCCGCTCAGGCGCCCTTGTAATACAATTTTTATATTAATATTTCTTCTTCATTTTAGGCATCCTTCTTTTAAGATGCCTGACCCTAAAACAACTGACCTTTACCACCACCTCTTAATAGATGTTTCGACTGATTTTGCAGGAACAACACCAACAAGAGATGATTTCTTAGACACTGCTTCACCCAGTCAGGAGGTTTATGATCCCTTGGAGTGATTCAGTTGCAAATGATGTTTGTCCTGAACAAGACGGGGGACTGACAATGTTTAGTGTTACCTAAACCCAGTGTTAAAAAGAAAACCACAGGCACAAGATGGAGTCTCATGCTAGTCCAAGTCATCACACAGGCTTAATACCTAACCTAACTGCAGTTTCAACCTCCCCCAGAAATGTAGTCTTAACCGGTCAGTCAGGAATTTTCTGGTCAGCACCAGTGAGGTAATCTGTCACATGTGTCCTCCCCATCCCCCAAAGGAAGATGAGGCAATATGCATGGTAAAACCCCCTGCTCTTCCACCCTCCCCCTCCAAGGGAAAGTGACCTTGCCTGAAACAATTCCTTTTCTTTTGCTAATAAGTTCCCACCCTCCCTATAAACACCTTTCATGTTTGTACAACTCCTGGGAGATCCCCTCTACTTGCTGGGTGGGACGCTGCCCAATTCATAAATGGATTAATAAAGCAAATTAGATCTTCAAATTTACTCAAGTTGAATTTTTGTTCTTTAACACTAGTGATTCTGGAAAACAGATTAAAGTTAATCCCTATACTCTGTGTTGTACAAATCTGCTTACTGCAAAGAACCAACCTTCCACACATAATTTAGGTAAAACTCACTGATGCCCCCTAATAAGGCCAGACACAGACCCGTTAAATTTCCTTACTCTGTCTCATAAAGGACTAGCTGAACTGCTTGTCCCATGGAATTAGAAAGAAAGTGCTTGTTAATCGAATTTAGATTGTTTCCCTTTTTTCCCCAGGCTCCTAAACTTTCACCCATCCTCAGTCTGAGCCAGCAAAACGCTGCTTTAAGGACCCAGCTGAAGGGGCACCTGGGTGGCTCAGTTGGTTAAGCGTCTGCCTTTGGCTCAGGACATGATCTCAGGGTTCTGCTCAATGGGGAGTCTGCTTCTCTCTCTGCCCCTTCCCTCTACTCATGCTCTTTCTTTCTCTCTCAGATAAATAAATAAAATCTTGGGGGAAAAAAGGACCCAGCTGAAAATAGGCTGACCTCAGGGTAAGACATTCTGTGATTTACTATCCAATCACACCAGCCCACCCTTTCATCCCATTCTTGTTTATACGTCCCTATGAAAGAAAAATCCTGGGGTACCTGGGTGGCTCAGTCGTTAAGTGTCTGCCTTCGGCTCAGGTCATGATCCCAGGGTCCTGGGATCGAGCCCCACATTGGGCTCCCTGCTCAGCGGGAAGCCTGCTTCTCCTCTCCCACTCCCCCTGCTTGTGTTCCCTCTCTCTGTCAAATAAATAAAATCTTAAAAAATAAAAGAAAAATCCTTTCTGTCTAACCTTTGAGACACTTTCATACTGTCAGAGAGTTCTCCCTATTGCAATGGTCCCTCCCATCCTTCCCACCTGGCGTTAATCTTTTTGAATAAAGTCTTTCCTCACCTAAATCTGGGGTTGTTTTTTTTTTTGGCACCATAAAACTATTTTATTCACTTGAAAGCAATGACTTGGTGGAAACAGATATCACTATAGTGAAAACTTCTAAGTATGCAAGAGTGAAAAGTTTCAAAGATCTGCTTATGGTAGTGATGAAGGACAGTTGAAAGAAAGACAGGCAGGGACAAGAGCCCCTGGCCTAAGAGGAAACCACCCTTAAAAGGATTTTACACCACCTTGGAAGGAGCCCTCCACCCTTTCCCATGTGATAGATAGATAACAAAAACCCAGTTGGATGACAGGCACAGGGAGGGTTAATCAGATTAAAACAGCCCTCCAGGGGTGCCTGGATGGCTCAGTCGATTATATGTCTGCCTTCCCCTCAGGTCATGGTTCCTGGGATTGAGCCCCACATCGGGCTCCCTGCTCGGTGCGAAGCCTGCTTCTCCCTCTCCCACTCCCCCTGCTTGTGTTCCTGCTCTCGCTCTCTCTGTGTCAAATAAAATCTTAAAAAAACACACACACACACAAAAACAGCCTCCAACAAGCCCATAATACCCCCTAGACTTAGAAACTCTGGTGGCAACCCTCTTGGGTGCCCCCCACCTCGGGAACTTTGTACTCTCAGTAAACCTTGCTTTGCCGCCCACCACTCTGGTCTACCTCTTCATTCTTGAAGCAGCATGACCAAGAACCATGGGTACTGAAGGAGAAGGAAATCCTGCAATAGTAGTAATATTAAGAGTTACACCAAAAATAAGCAGTATGACAGAAGTCTATTAGAATAGGATTTACTGACAGAATTGGTAGTTCTAGTAATAGTATAAATACTGATATTTTATTTTAAAATATTTGAGAGGGAGTCGGGGGAGGGCGGGAGGAAGTGGTAGAAGGAGAGGGGGGAAGAGAATCTCCAGCAGACTCCCCGCAAAGCCAGGAGCCCCTCAGAGCAGGGAGCCCCCTGCAGGGCTCAGTCTTACTACGCTGAGGTCATGACCTGAGCTGAAATAGAGTCAGATGCTTAACTGATTGATCCACCCAGGCACCCCTAAATACTGAGATTTTAAATTAAAGGATTTAACTTTTTCTAAAAAATCTTTTATTTTTAGAAGATTTAAATTTAGGGCGCCTGGGTGGCTCAGATGGTTAAGCGTCTGCCTTCGGCTCAGGTCATGATCCCAGGGTCCTGGGATCGAGTCCCACATCGGGCTCCCTGCTAGGCGGGGAGCCTACTTCTCCCTCTGCCTCTGCCTCTCTCTCTCTCTCTGACTCTCATGAATAAATAAATAAAACATTTTAAAAAAATGATTTAAAAGATTTAAATTTAAATCTTTTTCTAAAAAATGTTTTAATTAAAAAATTAAGTTGAACACAATTTTGTACGGTATTAAATGGCGAGGGTGTCACACATTTGTCAAAACCCATAGAATGTACAACACCAAGAGTGACTTCTAGGGTAGCCTATGGACTTTGGTTGATAATGTTGGCTCAAGGATTGTGTATAACAAACGGACCATACTGGTACAAGAAACTGAACATTGTGAATGCTTGCGTATTCAGTGGAGGGTGTATGTGGGAACTCTGTACTTACAGTTTAATTTTGTTGTAAAGCTAAAACTGGTCTAAAAAAGTCTTTTTTTTTAAGATTTTATTTATTTATTTGAGAGAGAGAGAGAGCACATGAGAGGGGGGAGGGTCAGAGGGAGAAGCAGGCTCCCCGCCGAGCAGGGAGCCCGATACGGGACTCGATCCCGGGACTCGATCCCGGGACTCCGGGATCATGACCTGAGCCGAAGGCAGATGCTTAACCGTCTGAGCCACCCAGGTGCCCAATTTTCTCATCTCTTAAATGAGGATAACAATAGAACCATCTTCATTGGATTACTATGAGGATTTTTTTTTTAATTTTTTTTTAAGATTTTATTTATTTATTTGAGAGAGAGAATGAGATAGAGCGAGCATGAGAGGGAAGAGGGTCAGAGGGAGAAGCAGACTCCCCACCGAGCAGGGAGCCCTATGCAGGACTCGATCCCGGGACTCCGGGATCATGACCTGAGCCGAAGGCAGTCACTTAACCAACTGAGCCACCCAGGCACCCTAAAGTCTGTTTTTTAAAAAATAAACTAGAGCTGGGAAAAAAATCCAAAAAAATCAATTTCAATTGATTCAAATTAATATAACAAGCTAATTTTATACTGCCATATAAAAAGGATATAATGAAATAGAAAATTTATGGATTGAGTTTTTAAAAATTGTTACTTAGGCAAAATAAATATACAAAGGAAGTATTTTTTAAGGTTTGAAGCTATAGTTAATACCCCACTTAACTGAGACCCTATTCAAACAGAATTACTTGGCTATAATTTTAAGCACAATAGGGCGCCTGGGTGGCTCAGTTGGTTAAGCGACTGCCTTCGGCTCAGGTCATGGTCCTGGAGTCCTGGGATCGAGTCCCACATCGGGCTCCCGGCTCAGCGGGGAGCCTGCTTCTCCCTCTGACCCTCTCCCCTCTCATGCTGTTTCTCTCTCAAATAAATAAATAAATAAAATCTTTTTTTTTTTTATTAAAGATTTTATTTATTTATTTGACAGAGAGAGAGAGAGCGAGAGCAGGAACACAAGCAGGGGGAGTGGGAGAGGGAGAAGCAGGCTTCCCGCCGAGCAGGGAGCCCGATGCGGGGCTCGATCCCAGGACCCTGGGATCATGACCTGAGCTGAAGGCAGGCGCTTAACGACTGAGCCACCCAGGCGCCCAATAAATAAAATCTTTAAAAAAAATTTTTTTAAGCACAATATTGTTTTAGTACAATCAGTCGTTACATCAAAAACTATACATGATCTCTACATTAAGCAGGTAAATTTTCTGAAAGATGGCAATTCTTTGTTTAAGAATTCAAATTCTTGAATCGTGATTTTTAAACATTTATGTTAGAAAATTGGTGAGGAAAAACTGACATCATATGTAACTAAAAATACAAATATATACCTGTGTATATATACATATATTTTTCTCTCATTGAATTTACCAATGGGCAAAGTGCTCTTTACAATTTTTCATTACAAATAATTTCACAAATTTTTAAAAATTGCCAAAAAATTGTACAAAAGAATAGTACATTGATTACTAGATTGATTGATTGATTTTATATAGAGAGAGAGAGCACAAGCAAGAGGGGCAGAGGGGAGAGGGAGAGAGAATCCCAAGCCAACTCCAAGCTGAGCATGGAACCTTATGCGGGGCTTGATCCCACGACACTGAGATCACAACCTGAGCCAAAACCAAGAGTCAGATGCTTAATTGACTGTGCCACCCAGGCACCACTGATTACTATATTAAATAACTGTTACCATTTCACCATATCTTCATTATTCTCTCTATGTGTGCTGTGTGTGTGTATGAAGGGGTATCTATTTATCTTAGTCATTTGAAATTAAGTTGTAAACATTGTGAAACTTCATCTAAATACTTAAGTCTGTAGTACCCAAGAGCAAGGGTACTCATATACCAGTGTCTTAATTACATATACTTAATCATACACCAGTGATGCAGGCTGGCTGTGCCCGAGGACCCAGAGGGCCTTCCACAGGACCAGGCAAGAGGGTCCTTGGCTCACAGGATGGAAATCATCCTCAAACCAGCAAGAACTGAGAGCAGAGTTTATTGAAAATATAGAGAGAGCAGATACAGATGTTGGGAATTAGTTGGACAGTTACGTAATCACAGTCAGGGGCCCCAACAAGAAAACATGAAGTCGGAACAACTAAGGTGAAACAGCACTAACATCCTATTTTGCAGCTTAGACAAGACCACCAGCAAGTGAACATTATCCAAATAAGTAAATGCATGATCAAAGCCCTGATTGGCACCCCTTAGCACACCCTGGTTGCTTAAGATGGTTCTATGTCACTATCACCAGCTGAGGCAGTTAAGACATAAGTCCCAGATGTCAGCCCAAAAGACCATCAGCCTGTGAACATTAACCTGATAGGTAGATGGGTGTGTGATCAAAGCCCCGGTTGGCACGCCTTAGCAGCCAATCCACAGAGGGCCCACACCCTGGTTGCTTAAGATAGTTCCACAAAAGAGCCCATAAAAACCCCTACATTTAAATGCCAGAACGGCAACTCTCTAGGGAGCTCTGTGCTATCGCTCAGTGAACTTGGCTTTGCTGCCCACCGCTCTTCGTCTGGTCTACGTCTTCATTCTTTAAGGTGGCATGACCAAGAACCTCAGGCACTAAAGGAAGAGAAATTGTGAAACACAGTATCTAGGAAACTCGGAAAGGAAAAGGAGCATGAGTCTTGGCTTTGCTTGGGGGTCTGGAGTTTTTATTGAGGAAGGTGGTCTGGGATAGGAGTCCTCTCCGGCATCTAGGAACTGGTTGAGGAAGGACAAGTACTCAGGTGTCCTCCATAAGTCACTTATGCCCTGGAGCCAGGGGTCTTGGTGTCAAGGTGTTTGGAGTCAGTGGTCTTAGAAAACATTCATGATAACCTCGCCTGGGCACTCCATAGATGTTATCTATTGTGCTGGAAGTCTCCAAAGAAATTAACTCCTTGACCTTTTTAAGGACATACATTAAGGCATGTGTTAAGACAAGGGTGCAGGTCCTAACAAGAATAGAAGCAGGAAAAGGAGCCAAGAAAAACAACTTTTTTTCATGGGGTCCCTTCAGTTTCTGTGCCTCAGTATTGTGCTAAAACGTAACGGTGAGGCGGCAGAGTGGTCTGCCCTGGGTGCAGGCAGTAAAGGTATATTGTCTGAAAGGATAAAAAATCATGATAAAAACCTACCATGCACTGGCAGTTCTAAACAATGTCATGATAAAACACTTCTCCCTAAAAATTTTTGTTTAGTTGTAAATACTTGCTGGATACAAATGAATATGCTTTTGAATATGCTTATGAATAATATATATTTAAGCTTCAAATTAGCACTTTTTACTACCTGTTTTTCTTTTTCTTTTTTAATTTATTTTTTAAAGGATTTTTATTTAGGGGCACCTAAGTGGCTCAGTGGGTTAAGCATCTGCCTTCGGCTCAGGTCATGATCCCAGGACCCTGAGATCATGACCTGAGCAGAAGGCAGACGCTTAACGGCTGAGCCACCCAGGCACCCCTATTTTTTTTATTTTTAAAGATTTTTATTTATTTATTTGAGAGAGAGAGAGCACATGAGAGGGGGGAGGGTCGGGAGGGTCAGAGGGAGAAGCAGACTCCCTGCCGAGCAGGGAGCCCGATGCGGGACTCGATCCCAGGACCCTGAGATCATGACCTGAGCAGAAGGCAGACACTTAACTGACTGAGCCACCCAGGTGCCCCTTTTTGCTACCACTTTTTTTTTTTTTAAGATTTTATTTATTTGAAAGAGAGAGCACAAGCAGTGGGGAGAGAGAGAAAGCAGGCTCCTCATTGAGCTGGGAGCCCGACTTAGGGCTTGATCCCAGGACCCTGGGACCATGACCTGAGCTGAAAAGCAGATGATTAACTGACTGAGCCACCCAGGCACCCCTTTACTACCTTTTTAAAAATAAACATTGTAGTTAGAGAATTCCCAGTTACACAACTGGCCCCTGGCATTCCTAATGGTTTGGAATCATTGAGCTAGTTTGGGAGGGTTGATGAGGGAAAAATGGCTTGTGTCTGAAACCCCTGGGAGGTACTAATATTCTTGCATCTAAACAGATTTGAAATGAACGTTGTCATAGTCAGTGTAAAGATGAAGAAAGAGAATATGACTTCAATTCTGCTATTCTGTGTGACCACTTGGAGTCATTATTTGGGTTTAAAATTTAAAACTGCAAAACAGAGTTCAAACTGCAAGGTGAAATATTTTTGTTTGGTAATTTTACAACATTTTCTAATATCTAAACAGCTTTAGTTTTGTGGACAGAAATCAGATATGGGCCAGTCCTGGTTTCATAAAGACTAGCTCTCAAATGGTTTGCGGCAAACATTGAAACACGTGACTTGGAGCAGACTGGAACTCTTGAGCAGAAGGCTAATAAGTTTTAGTTCATACATAAAACATCTCAGTTAAGTTGAATAATATCTTTATTTTAGTTGGAATTCTTATTTAATTGCAATTAAACTCTAATGTTATTATTCAAATAACATTATACACAATATTCAGGTATAATTTTTTCCCTTACAAATTAATGTAATCCATAGAATTAATCCATTACATTTTTTTCTTTTTTAATGTAATCTTTGTTCCATTTTTTTTTTAATCTTACTGGCATGTTTTATATACCCAAAGTTTAATAAAATAAAAATTCACTATTTTTCTGGCCATTATTATCAGTTTGATGTCATGATTATTACTGAAAATAATTTTGTTATGTAGAGATTTAGGGATTTAAAAATGATCAGCTTCGGGCACCTGGGTGGCTCAGTTGGATAAGCGACTGCCTTCGGCTCAGGTCATGATCCTGGAGTCCCGGGATCGAGTCCCGCATCAGGCTCCCTGCTCGGCGGGGAGTCTGCTTCTCCCTCTGGCCTTCCTCCCTCTCATGCTCTCTGTCTCTCATTCTCTCTCTCTCAAATAAATAAATAAAATCTTTAAAAAAAAAATGATCAGCTTCTGGGGCGCCTGGGTGGCTCAGTCGTTAAGCGTCTGCCTTCAGCTCAGGTCATGATCCCAGGGTCCTGGGATCGAGCCCCGCATCGGGCTCCCTGCTGGGCCGGGAGACTGCTTCTCCCTCTCCCACTCCCCCTGCTTGTGTTCCCCTCTCTCACTGTGTCTCTCTCTGTCAAATAAATAAAATCTTAAAAAAATAAATAAAAATGATCAGCTTCAGGGATGCCTAGGTGGCTCATTCTGTTAAGTGTCTGCCTTCGGCTCAGGTTGTAATCCCAGGGTCGTGGGATTGAGTCCCGTATCCGGCTCCTTGCTCAGCGAGGAGTCTGCTTCTCCCTCTGCCTGCCACTCCCCCTGCTTGTATTCTCTCTCTCGTTCTCTCTCTGACAAATAAATAAAATCTTAAAAAAAAAAAATGATCAGGGGCGCCTGGGTGGCTCAGTCATTAAGCGTCTGCCTTTGGCTCAGGTCATGATCCCAGGATCCTGGGATTGAGCCCCGCAT
This sequence comes from Neomonachus schauinslandi, assembly GCF_002201575.2. Classification (NCBI taxonomy): domain Eukaryota; kingdom Metazoa; phylum Chordata; class Mammalia; order Carnivora; family Phocidae; genus Neomonachus; species Neomonachus schauinslandi. The sequence goes on along the minus strand of NC_058409.1, from coordinate 57,167,302 downwards.
CGGGCTCCCTGCTCAGTGGGAAGCCTGCTTCTCCCTCTCCCACTCCCCCGCTTGTGTTCCTGCTCTCACTAACTCTCTCTCTTTGTCAAATAAATAAATAAATAAATAAATCTTTAAAAAAAAAATGATCAGCTTCAGATGTCGAATGAAATAGGTAGGCCACTAATCATGTCTAAAAAATTAGCAATAATTCCCTATTGTTATCAATATCCAACCAAGCAGCACTTTTTAGGCTCTAGATTTTGCAGAATTTGATCAGATTCAGGGAAAGGGTGAAGGAGATTGCATATTTCTACTATCTTAGTCCCCCTAGAAAATAAGGTAGAGCAAGAGAGAAGCAAAATTACCAAAGTACTCATAATATGATCATAATAACAGTAACAATGGCCACAATAATAATGTATTTAGAAAGCTCTTGCTGGTTGGTCTAGCAGAAAATAAATCACAACGGTTTTGCAGAATTTTATAGCCTTGTTCCATCTAGAAATAAAGGACTGCCCAGAATAGAATGGGCAGACTCTGGGGATTTGATAAATTGGGAGTGAGGTAGGGGCTTTTGGCTGCTGCCCCAGTACTAGCCCAGGGTAACCACATATTCTACAGGCAGCAAGAGGATAATTCTAGGAGGCAAGAATGTTCTTTCTGCTTCCGCCTCAAAAATCCCTCAAGTTAGTGAAGAATAAAAAATGATTCAGTTCCTTCCTTATTTTCCTGAATTGTAGGCAGTAACTCTGGGAAATCCATCTTGGCTTTGTTTAACATTTCTTCCACTTTGTCTTTTTTCCCCCCACTTGGGGAGTGCAATAGGGAGAGAATTCTGGGTCGCTTTGAATCTTTACTTACTGGATAAATTGTAGAGGCCACTTTTATTTTATTTTTTTTAAATGATTTGATATGAGAGAGAGCACAAGCAGGGGGAGGGGCAGAGGGAGAGGGACAAGCAGATTCCCTGCTGAGCAGGGAGCCTGACATAGGTCTCCATCCCAGGACCCCGAGATCATGACCAGAGCCAAAGTCAGATGCTTAACCGACTGAGCCACCCAGGTGCCCCAAGGCTGCTCCTAGGCAAGAGGTTTGAGCGATGGAAAATTGAGCAAGGCAAAAAGGCCAGTGACCACCAAATGGAATGCAAACAGGCTCGCTAAGGGACCCACTTGAAATACCCATAGGCCCTAACTAATCGATGGGCTACTTACGACCAGGCACAGTTTCTAAGAATACCGAAAAAGGAAAAATTCCTTACATTCCCATACCCCTTCACTGCACCCTGTAACTATAGCCCCTCACCACCGCCTTGAGGTAGACACCTCTCCTTAGCTGTCCTGTGGCTCCTTGTTTGCAGAGTATTCGATAAACTTCTCTCTCTTTTGTTGGGTCTTGGGTGAATTCTTTCACTTCCTGTGCCATGGGCCCCCATCCAATTGGAACACTCCACATAAATCACTTCCCCCTCCTTCATTTGAAAAGAGCATAATAATGGTGATAATAGTTAACATTTTTTTAAAATTTTATTTATTTATTTGACAGAGACACAGTGAGAGAGGGAACACAAGCAGGGGGAGTAGGAGAGGGAGAAGCAGGCTTCCCACTGAGCAGGGAGCCCGATGCGGGACTCAATCCCAGGACCCTGGGATCATGACCTGAGCCGAAGGCAGACTCTTAACAACTGCGCCACTCAGGTGCCCCAATAGTTAACATTTGTTGAACACTTGCTGTACATCAGGAGCTGCAGAACCATTAGTTTTACAGAGAAGAAACTGAAGGTAAGTAACTTACCCGTGTTTGTCTTTTTTTTTTTGGTGGGCAGCAAAGCAAAGTATACTGAGCGATAGTACAAAGCTCCCAAAAAGGGAGGGGACCCGAGGAGGTTGCCCTTGCCTGAGTTTGTCTTATTGGTATCCTCTTAACCATTCCATAGACTTATGTAAGCAGAGATGTTGAGAGGATTAAACAGGATAATGCATGTAAAACTCTTAGGCTAGTGCTGACAGTGTTGAATTTTACCTGAGCCCTATGATCCTGGAAAGCAGCAATGGTTAAAGAAATCCCCCCACCCACTGTGTTCTGGAAAATGGTTTCTTGCAAAGAACCATCGTTACCCCATAGGACTTACCTAACACTCATGAATGCTCCCTTGTTTACTTGTGATAAAGTCCGGACACAGACCCTCCAAATTCCCATTCTTTGTCTCATAAATAATTAGCTGAGCTGTTTTCTCCCCACTAATCAGTCAGAACAAAATGCTTGTTAAACAAACGTTGATTAGGATTGTCTCTTTACCCCAGGCCCCTGGACTCTGACTCATCCTTGGCCTGTACTAGCATGCAGCCCTTCCTTAACAGCTTCTCCCAAAAATAGGTGGACCTCAGGGTAAAACATTCTCTAATCTACTATCAGATCAGGCACTTCACCCTTTTATCCCACTTGCCCACTTCAGATTCCTTCTAGCCTGTTTACCCACTCTGTAAAAGAAAAACCCATTTTGCCTCGCCCTTGAGAAACTTGCAAATCTTATTGCCAGAGAATTCTCTCTTCTATTGCAAGAGCCCCTTCCTCCCCTACTTCCCATCTTTGCAATAATCCTTTCAAATGAAGTCGGTCTTAAGCCTGGGTTTGTTGTTTATTTCGCATTACTGGCACATAATAAGCGCTCAGTAAATATTAGCTACTACTACTGTTACGTACTTGCCTCCTCTTCTTTGTCCTGTGTTTAAACTTTGCCACTACAGGGGGGAAGCCATGGGGGAACTCAGCTTGTTCCTTATACCTGATGGGTGTGTATTAATCTCAGTCCCCAAAGGAAGTAAGATGGCATAATCAAATCCGGATAATTTAAGGAGCATTTATTCACGAGGGCATAATCAAATCCGGATAATTTAAGGAGCATTTATTCACGAGGAGGACTAATTTAAGAGGTGTGGCTGGAAAAAAAAGAAAAGTCGTGGCTGGTGTAGAGGACCGCAAGTGATAGTGGCAATAACGTCTTCACCACCTTTGGGTTCGAGGGGACAAAAGGAGGCAGACGTTGCCAGAACACGAAAGGACAGAGCCATGTAGAATCGGCCCATTTGACAGCAGCGCTGACCCTCCGTCAATGAAATGACACATCCCATTTGGGTCAGGGAATAAATATCCAACCTGACTCTTCTCCCTTCCTCAAATCTTCTGTGGCACTCCAGTGGCTAAATCCAACGGAAAGCCAGTGGGCAAGGAACCCGGTTAATGTTTGCCACACAAGTGAGCCTTCCGGGGCAGAAAGTCAGGTGGGAAAGAGTGGAGATCTGCAAGGACAAGGGGAAAATATCTATCACAAAGGGGTTCACAGGTTTCTTTGTGTCATAGACTGGGATCCTCGGGAACAGACTTGGAGACAGAGTCACAGGCAAAGATTTATTAAGGAGTACTCCGAGGAGATACACCTGTAAACAGTGGGGCAGGCAGACCTGGGACGCGGGCAGAAGCTGACTCATGATGCAATTGCAACCCCAGGCCTCAGCCTATTCCGTGAGGTGCTGTGGAAATGGGATGGTTCTTTAGAGGGGTCTCTGAATTGAGGCCTCGGGGATACCTCTTTGCCCTTATGCATCAGCCAGCCAGGGTACAACCTTGGGCTAGGACTGGGCAGTGCCTGTGACCTAGAAAAATTCACAGGGAGGGATACAGGTATGAGCCGTTAGCACCTGGAGGGTGGGTGAAGGAATCTGTGTGGAGCACTACCGTGTGAGGGTGAAGGCAATCAGCTGATCGGATGGCCAAGGACAAGTGAGGTACTGAATACAGAAATACCAAGATACATTGCTGAGTTGGGGTGAGAAGGGTTAAACAGAGTAAAATCAGATGCTGAAAGGCATTTGAAAAAATTCAAGTTCTATTCCCAGTAAATACAGAAATAAAAATAAACCTCTTAATAACATAAAAATACTGTGGATGGATACCTCCTCAACGTGGCAAAATAACCCTATGTATCAACCCGAGAGCTGAAATCATGCTTCATAGGAAACACCAGCCTCCTTCCCACGAAGGTCATCATGATTATTTTATACTGTTCTGGAGGTAGTAGCTATTGCAGTGCAAGAAAAGAAACAAGATGTATAAAAATAGGAAAGGAGGAATAAAATTTTCATTTGAACTACAAAGATAAAAAATTTTTCTCGGGCGCCTGGGTGGCTCAGTTGGTTAAGCAACTGCCTTCGGCTCGGGTCATGATCCTGGAGTCCCGGGATCGAGTCCCGCATCAGGCTCCCTGCTCAGCAGGGAGTCTGCTTCTCCCTCTGACCCTCCCCCCTCTCATGTGCTCTCTCATTCTCTCTCAAATAAATAAATCTTAAAAAAAAAATTTTTTTTTTCTCTTATCCAATTAGCTGAGACAACAAAGTTTGCTAACATACTTGATTGGTCACAGAGTGGAGAAACAGGCACTCAGACACAGTGATAGTGGGAGAGTGATGACTACGCCCTCTGGGAGACAATCTGGCAATGGTCATTAACATTAAACACAGGCCTATTCTTTCACTAGTGATTGCACTTCTAGAAATTGATCTCATGGATGTATTCACATACGCAGGCAAGAAAAATACAAGGATACTAACCTCAGCTTGGTTTATAATACAAAGGAAACAGCCTAAATGTTAAGAGTCTAACCATGAGATGCAATGCTATGGAACTTCTATTTATTTATTTATTTAAAAAGATTTTTATTTAAGAAATGTCTACACCCAACATGGGCCTCGAACTCACAACCCCGAGATAAGAGTCAAACGCTCTACTGACTCAGCCAGCCAGGCGCCCCAGTATGTAACTTTTATTTTTTTATTTTTTATTTTTTAAAAGATTTTATTTATTTATTTGAGAGAGAGAGTGCGTGCATGAGCGAGGTGAAGGGCAGAAGAAGAAGCAGACTCCCTGCCTAGCAGGGAGCCTGATGTGGGGCTCAATCCCAGGACCCTGGGATCATGACTTGAGCTGGAGGCAGATGCTTAACTGACTGAGCCATCCAGGCATCCCACAGTATGTAACTTTTAAAGTGAATGCAGCAGATTTGTTTATACTAATATGAAGTGATGGTCAAGGTATGCTGTTGAGTAAAAAGAATCAAGAAGCAGGAAAGGTATATGCTCTGCTATTTTTGTTGTGTGTGGGTTTTTTTAAAAAAAAATGTATGCATAGAAAATCTTAAGAAGGATACATAAGAAAACTGGAAACAGTGGATACTTCTGGAGATCGTAATGGGATATTTGGGAGGATATATAAGAACACATAAGAAGGAAAGATTTTTTTTATTACATTTTGTACCTTTTGAATTTTATACCTATTCAAACATTAATGTAAATAAATCGACCAAAGAGATGAACCCAAATCAAGCAAAGACTTAAAACAAAACAACTGACAACAACTTTTTATAAATAGCATCTATGTGAAAATATGTCAGAGATGGATTACAGAGATTTATCATCTTCTAGCCTGTAACTGTGGGGGAGAACAGAGATTCCTTCTGTGTTTTGTCTAAGAAAATGAACATTCTCAAGTCTACTCAATTTTTTATTTTATGGCTTATAAGGCCAGGTCTCACAATGAATGTGGGATCAGCACCAGGCTTCACCATTTTTGAGCAGGTTGGCAGGTACATCAGGCTCTCGGTGTTTGCAGAAAGGCACTTTGGGCTGGGGTGTGTCTGAACCCACCATGGGACCTACCACGGCAGCAGACCGTGACCGCCATTGGGCTCCTGTTTTATGCAGCAAGCATAACAGTGTCTCATATGGCTCAGGGACAAATGTGCCTTGGCAAAAGCAGCCTGAACATAGGTGGTAGCTGTCCAGAGCCTGGAGACTTTGCAGGGGTCACCACTCCCACCACTAGCGGGAAATTGACTTTGAGGGTAGCCCTTCCCCCTGAAAGAAAGGTTTGCCCTACAAACCAGTTCAAACCTGTTCACTCACCAGGCAATCCTTACTGTTGGTCTTCACAGGGCTTAATATAGATCCCTAACTATGAGACTTTAAATACCTTCCTTTTGATGCCCTTTCAAAATTTAAGGGAGCCGAGAAAAGGTTGTGAGATCAAACAACAGTCTCTAGGAGGCCATTTTTGATGACTAGAACACGGCGGGGGGGGGGGGGGGTTTGCCAGAGCAAATCATACAGCTATACCTCTGTGTGATTTTGATGTAGTTTTAATAGCATGTATTATGGGCTCGGGGGAGGGGATCTCTATAAACAATTGTTTCTACTACCTAACTTCTGCCAGAAAGAATGGCTCAAGTTTCAGTTGCTGCCTTCTGTAGTCATTCACCAGAATTCAAAGAGCTCCATGTAGCAGGTCAAGTTATGCAGGTGCCTGGCTATTTTGCAGCTAATTCACTCTGGCAGGCACTTCAGGAAATTATGCTGTTGGGAATCAAATGTTCCACAGGAACAGTACTGGACTTTTTTTTATGGCTGAGTGGCAACATTGATGATACCTGCTCTGAAGAATTTCCAGGTCAAGCTTACGTACGTCAGGCCCTACCCAAGCATGATTGCTAGGAAGATAAATCCCATGACCTCACCGAGGTCCTAGAAGGGAGGTAAAGGTGTTTCTTGAAGAAAAATTCTGGCTGTGGCTCAGGTATTCTGCAGTCCACCTTCCCTCAGAGCAGAAAGTTTGGGGCGGGGTTTTCAACTTGCTTACTAGAATGGCAGCCTTGCCACTGGCTTGCTTGATGTACAGATTTATGTATCCTCTATCAGTCAGCAGCATAAAATTCTAACACTACAATTTAGGTGGAGAACAACCTTGAATTATAATGATGTCACTCTTTTCAAACCTAAGCAGAGAAAAGTGACACTTACCAAGATTATTTAAGGGACTTGTTATCCATCTCCTTTTTGGTGACTTAAGATCCATCCTTGTATCACATTAGATTATTGTAAAGCTATGTATTTGTATTTATGCAACATTAACTTAGTCCTCTCTGGAACCCCCATTACTGAGTTTATCTTTTTTTTTTTTTTTTTTTTTATTCAAGAGAGAGAGCGAGCAAGCCGGGGGAGGAGCAGAGGGAGAGCGACAAGCCGACTCTGCACTGAGCACAGACTCGATCTCATGACCCTGAGATCATGATCTGAGCTGAAACCAACAGTCAGACGCTTAACTGACTGAGCCACCCAGGCGCCCCCTAAGTTTATCTTTTAGAGAGTGCAAGGACCAGATTTTCTATAAAACATATCCTACAACATCTCCTTACATGAGGTATCACATGATGGGTTTATTTTATCTTAGGGGTTAGTATTAGGGGAAAAAAACCCTCTGAAAAACTGGTTTCCTCATTTCCCACTCTAAGAGCAATACATTGTATACTCTTCCTTTTCTGGTTGGCAGAAATAGAATTAATAATCATGCACAGTTACCGTGCTAGCCTTTGGGGCTAGAGTATATGCTTCTTCCTTGTTTTTATGGTTTCGGTATTATATTTCTATCCCAATAAATGTGTTATATATTTATCTCTTATTGGAAGCTACTATATGGCCTAAATTTATTTTATAGAAAAAGTAGTTCTATGTATTTATATTACCATAAAATACTCCCATAAAAATAACACTATTCTCGGGGCGCCTGGGTGGCTCAGTTGGTTAAGCGACTGCCTTCGGCTCAGGTCATGATCCTGGAGTCCCGGGATCGAGTCCCACATCGGGCTCCCTGCTCGGCAGGGAGTCTGCTTCTCCCTCTGACCCTCTTCCCTCTCGTGCTCTCTGTCTCTCATTCTCTCTCTCTCAAATAAATAAATAAAATCTTAAAAAAAAAAATAACACTATTCTCATTAAAAATATAAAACAACAACCAAAAATCCCTCAACAACAACAGACTATACCCAGGCAAGGAATAAGATTTTAAAAATTTAAAAAGTCTGATAAAGAAAGAGGAAAAGTACTCATTATTTGTTATGTTTTTTCATTCATTCTTTCTTTTATTTTATTTTTTATTTTTTTATAAATTTTTTTTTAAGATTTATTTATTTATTTGACAGAGACACAGCGAGAGAAGGAACACAAGCAAGGGGAATGTGAGAGGGAGAAGCAGGCTTCCTGCTGAGCACGGAGCCTGATGTGGGGCTCGAACCCAGGATCTGGGATCATGAGCTGAGCCGAAGGCAGACGCTTAACGACTGAGCCACCCAGGCGCCCCCATTCTTTTTTTTTTTAAATCAGTATCTTTATTTATTTATTTATTACTTAATTATTTATTTATTTGACAGAGAGAGAGAGACAGTGAGAGAGGGAACACAAGCAGGGGGAGTGGGAGACGGAGAAGCAGGCTTCCCGCCGAGCAGGGAGCCCAACATAGGGCTCCATCCCAGGACCCCGGGATCATGACCCAAGCCGAAGGCAGACGCCCAATGACTGAGCCACCCAGGTGCACCTGTTTTTTCATTCATTAATTCTTGAATTCATTCATAATAGTTCTCCAAATGCAGTAGTAAATATTGGTTATGCCAAATTCCATGCTGGAGGCTGGCATCTACACCCTTTTGGGAGATCCCAGTAAAGGAAAAGAGTGGGGAAAAGGATGGGAGTGGGGAAGGGTGTGGTTGTCCTATGTTCACTAAACATGCATGCTCCTCAATTTAAGCTGCCCTGGGAGGTCAGTCCTGACTCCTCCTGGCCTGGTGAAGCAATGATGTAAACTCCGTGAGGGCAAGGATTTTTACCAGGCACAGATGAGCTCAGGTTTTCTATTGAATGGATGGTTGGATGGATGGATGGATGGATGGATGGATGGATGGATGGATGAATGAATGAGTGTACCTCATTGTGATGATGGTGATACAAGTGTCTGGAAACTGCTTCCCACAGAGTCTTTGCCTCAGTGGGTTGTAGGTCTTAGAAAAGGGATTCACATCTTTTCTCTACCGAAACTCCATGCCTATAAATATAAATAAATTTGGTTGTGTTTTAAAATATTATGCTCTTTAAAAAATACCCACAAATGCCCAAATACCTTTCCCCTAATTTTTCATAGCTATATACAAAACAATGTAATGTGAACATTATTTTGGGTTCTTTGAAACATTATGATAAAAACAACACATCATCCATTTAAAAAACATCATGACGTTAGAGAATCAGTCTAATTCAGTGGCTTTCAAATTTCAGTGTGTATCAAAATCACCTGTAGGGCTTGTTAAAACTCAGGTTGCTGGACCCCACTTGCAGAGTTTCTGATTCACTAGGTCTGGGGTGGGGCTAAAGAATTTGCTTTTCTGACAAGTTCTCATGTGATGCTGAAGCGGCTAGCCCAGGGATCACACTATGAGAACCATGGCTTTAAAACCAGCTTTTCTTACCCAACTATCTGCCTAGTGTGACCCTTTAGTGGCTTCTGTTCTGAACGCTGTTGACAAATGTGCAGAATGGTCTCAGGAGTGTGAGGCTGACTAATCTGGTGACTGTGACCTGCATTATCTGCAGCTGGTGGCTGATTGCAAAATGGAGCAATTAAGGATTAAGACATAAATCACAGGAAATTAAAATGAAGCACCACTGAGTAGAAAACCCATAAAATTGCTAGCATTCGTCTGCTTTGGTCATACATGTGCATCCTGCTTTGCTCGGCTGTTCTCCCCAACATGGATGAGACCACACCCAGAACAAACAAAAAACTGTCTTTGCTATCAGAGAATGATCAGGTCAAAGGCAGGCAAGAGAATGGAAGTAAATTCAATGAAAGAAGATTCTGGTGCTGATGATAAAGAAAAATGCCATTATATCCATTTAATTTTTATAAATATCCATACTCAGTCTGTAACTGTGGCAGAGTAGAAATCAGAAATTTTGTTGCCTCGAGAAAGTGGCTTCTTTATGTCCAAATAATTTCTCTCTGAATTTTTTCTAGGAGTCAGAACTTCATGTAACTATTTTATATGGATTAATTATTGATTTTGATGATATGGCTTCTTAGAATAAAAACCTGAAGCATACTATAAAATATGAATTTGAAATGTAGGCTGATGACAAGGAAACAAGCTGAAATTTCACAATGCTGATTAATAATTCATTTAACTTCTTGGAAATCTATATTTGGATTTCTTCTTATTACCCTTGTTAAAATAATAAAAGTTGATTAGCACCAAGTAAAATGAATTGATATAATGTCTAGAAAATCTGGTAGGATTGATTTGACAAAATTAGTTTGAAAACTTTCTTCCTATTATATCCCTTCTATGAGGTCACGAAGTCACTTTTCATATCACAGACTTCTCCAAATGGTAAGTTATTCTTTGATGTTTTCTTTGACTAATCAGAACAAGATGACAGTTTTTTTTTTTAATTCATCCTACTAATCTCCGAGTACTATTTACCCAAATCTGCTCCCTCTTCAATTCATGATTGCACTGATGCACATACTTTAGGATGGAATTGATTTAAATAAAATTTATTTAAATTTAAATTGCTATTCAGGAAGATGGAATGTAATAAATTTGACTGCAGCTTCCTATCTCTTATCTGATTTAACCATAATATGGTTCTCAACTCATAAATAGGTATAGCTTCATTTTTAGAAGGCCTACGCTATACATTTCAAGTGGTGATTGATTTTGATAGTTTCTCAAACTATTTTTGCCATCTAATCAGGAAAATGAAGCATTTGAAACAAATCGATATGAATTAATTGAGAGGGCTAAACACCTCTGAGTTAACAGGTTTATCATGATTTTGTTTGGCATATTTTATAATATGTTAACATATCAATCAAAACAAAGAACAATGTACATGTACCTAAATGTTTTATTTGATTAAAACAAGGCATGCAGAAATTTTTCTGAAGACACACAGAAATGTTGAAATTCACATGACCTGGAGAACAAATCTTTCACCCTCATCCCCTGACTTCTTGGGCACTGGGTACAGGACAGGGAGTTATGCAAACCCATACTTGCAGTCACTCCTTCACAGAAATTAACATAGGGGATAAGGGATATTTGTGGCAGAATCTAATCTTGCTTAGGGAAAAAGAAGAAAAAAAGGCTGCAACTTCAGAGTTTGGGCCGGTTATGCATACAGGATAATGAGCTCGGTAAGCTTAGAAGCTTGGGTCTAGCTCAACAAACAGATGCCAATGTGGCTAAACAGTAATGTGCCGGACCACCTCCACTGTGCACCTGGGTCTCTGTACTGATCCTTATATGTACAGAGGGCTATCTGTTCTCTTAATATACTTTCCTATAAGTATACTACCTTTGAAAATGATTGTTTTTCCTAACAAGAAGGTAGTACGTGTGTGTGTATTTTTATGTTATGTTATGTTATGTTACGTTGTGTTATTTTATGTGTGTGTTTCATTTTAATAGTCACCTCCAGGATGCTCTAGAAGAATGAAGGCTGTATCTTCAGATTACACTGAGAGAAAGACCGAAAAGTCCGGATCTTGGAATACTAAAGTTCATGCTGGACTGTCTTGGACCATTTCAGACATGTAATTCCCACACACTGATTGGACTTAAAAGATTTTTAAAGTTTTCTTAGCAAGACGTTTATGAGCCATCTCTCAGGGTGAGTTAATTTTGCAGAACTAATGTTGCCTGTTAACAACAGCTAACATTAAATGCTTGACAAGTATTAATTCCCAGTAGGTCCTTACAACTACCCTGTGAGGTTGATTTTCGTTTTTCAGAGGAAGAAGCTGAGGCACATAAAGGCTAAGTCACTTTCCTTTGTCCCCCCAGTACTAAGTGGTAGAGCTGGGATTAGGCCTTTCTCAGTCTGGTTCAAGAGCCTGCACTCTGTACTCTGCACTCTGCAATCTGTGGGGTGTGTGTGTGTGTGTGTGTGTGATACCTTGAAAAAAGAAAAGCTCATCAGAGTTGGGGCAAGTTCATCTCAGGGTAGCAGATGTTTTTATCCTTGAGGAGGAATGGCTTTTTGGTTTTTTTTGAAAGTGGATAAACTGTTTTAGGAAGGACAGTAGGCCTTTACCTGGGCCCTGCTGATGGAGATATTCAGCCAGACTATGATTTGCATGCCACATCTCAGGAAAGCCAGAACCTCCCAGAGCTGGGCAACAAAACTAGCAAGGACATGGAACAGCTTCTACATGAAGCAAGAATTAGAAACTCAAGACACTTCCCCTTCACGTCCCCAGTGCCCAATCCAGTCAGAGTCAGCAAAAGATAGGAGAAGAATTACTGTTGTAGAAGCTGGGAGTTTCAAGGTTTTCTTTCTTTCTTTCTTTCTTTCTTCTTTTCTTTTTTCTTTTCTTTCATTCTTTCTTCCTCCCTTCTTTCCTTCCTTCCTTTCTTCCAAGATTTTATTTATTTGAGAGAGAGAGCATGAGCAAGGGGTGAGGTAGAGGGAGAAGGAGAAGCAGACCCCCCACTGAGCAGGGAGCCTGATGTGGAACTGGACTCCATGACCCTGAGATCACGACCTGAGCCAAAGGTAGATGCTTAACCAACTGAGCCACCCAGGCGCCCCAGTTGTGTGCATTCTTTTTTTTTTTTTTCAAAGATTTTATTTATTTATTTGACGGAGAGAGACATAGGGGGAGAGGGAACACAAGCAGGGGGCGGTGGGAGAGGGGGAAGCAGACTCCCCGCTGAGCAGGGAGCCTGATGCGGGGCTTCAACCCAGGACCGTGGGATCATGACCTGAGCCAAAGGCAGACATTTAACCCGCTGAGCCACCCAGCCGTCCTCTTTTTTTTCTTTTAAGATTTATTTATTTGAGAGAGAGCAGAGGGGAGAGGCAGAAGGAGAGGGACAGAGAGTCTCAAGAAGACTCTGTGCCCATTGCAGAGCCCAGTCTCAAGACCCTGAGATCATGACCTGAGCTGAAACCAAGAGTCGGCCGCTTAACTGACTGAGCCACTGGGTTTTCTTGACAACTCCTTTAAGCTACATGGATGTAGACAAGCTTCTTAACATTGCTGGCCTCAGTTTCCTTATCTGTAAGATGCATTCTGGGTTTCCAGGGAAGAGTTGTGCAGCCAGGCAACATAGGGCAGCAGTTAGGAGCATTGACCAGCCCACCTGACTTTGTAACACAGTTCTTATTTAACTTCTCTCCGCCTGGATTCTTCATCTATAAAACAGGGATATCAGTTTCTATCTCACAGGGTTGATGGGGTGACAGTGGGTTAGTACATATAGGTACAATACTTGGCACTTTGTAAGCTCTCAATGAATGTTAGTTATCAACACTATGAGTATTTAGTACAATGTCAGGGTCCAGCTTCATACAACTGAGATTATTTAGATGTCATCATCTTGGATTCTTTTTCTTGGTCTTTCCTAGCTTAAGAGGCTCAAGAAATCAGACTCTGTTTTGCAACCCCATTCTGTCCCCACTCCTGTCCAAGCAAGGATCCCTCAGCTCTGAGATATTGTCTAGGCAGCAGTTTGAGCACGTGAAGTTGAGAGTTGGAGCAAGAGAAGAAGAAAGAAGTGGCATTAAGGCCAGATGAAGGGTGTTAGTACAAGTTGTGTCTAAGTTGGCAACCACCATGCTAATATGTGTGAAGCTTGATTCCCTTATGCAAAGTCAACACTGATCATGAGCTTGGGCAGCTGGAGGTGTCACTCTGTCAGGTGGGTCCCACTCTCTCCTCTGTTGCCACCCACCTTACTCCTACCTGCCTGCATTCCGCTCTTCTCCATTTCCCATCCACCCTGGCCATCACCACTACCTACATGTCATAATGTCAAGGGAGGGGTCCACATGCCACAGCAGAAAGTGGCCTCTGTCTGCTCAGCCTCAGGAGAGGAGCTTCATGAGTCCGAGGATGGCCAGAGCTGGACTCATCCTCTTGAAAAGGGTGAATGAAATGAGATCATTTTATAGTTGAGATTTCACCAAAATCCAATGTTTTAAAGCCCTCTAGGAAGAACAAACACAAATCCTACAGGGTTTCTTTAAGGTATACTCAAGCTCAAACATTTCATTATAGACTAAGACTTGTAATTTAAACTATGACGTACTCCTTAATTTAAAATATATGCTCCTTAATTCTGAACATATTTTTTTTTCTTAAAACTTTGAATTTTAGGGGGCGCCTGGGTGGCTCAGTCGGTTGGGCGACTGCCTTCGGCTCAGGTTATGATCCTGGAGTCCCGGGATCGAGTCCCACATCGGGCTCCCTGCTCGGTAGGGAGTCTGCTTCTCCCTCTGACCCTCCTCCCTCTCATGCTCTCTCTATCTCATTCTCTCTGTCTCAAATAAATAAATAAAATCTTAAAAAAAAAAAATTAAAAAAAAAAAAAAAAACTTTGAATTTTAGGAATGAAAGGAACTTTTGAGACCATTCATTTCTACGTCAGCATTTTTTAGATGCGGGAACTGAGAGGTAATGAGGTTAAGACCCTTGTCCTTGTTCACAGGGCTAATCAACTGAGCTGGGAAAAGAACAGACTACTCAGTCAAGAATTATTTTCCTTATGTCACGGAAGACTCCTCCTCCAAAGTAATTATTGCATGGCAGAGGGTTCTAGAATGGGAAGACAAGTGAAACTAGCAGCACCAACAACTCATACAGAATGGTGGTTAAGAAAAAAAAAAAGAGTACATGGCCTAGGGCCTAGGGCCATAGCAGCAGGGTGGGAATCCTGTCTTCCCCACTTACTAACAGTGTGATCTTGGGCAAGTTCTCTGTGGAGTCACAATTAGATATTGTGAAGTCAAGATTGACCTCTCTGCATAGTCACATGCAAATGTTTCAGTGTGTTTGTGAAGTGTTTCACTCTATATTAGGGACAGAATCAGTATTAGATGCATGTAAATCAGGAAACATTTCTGTGTTTAAGTGCTTAATTATTGTGTTTTTTTTTTAAGATTATTTATTTATTTGAGAGAGAGAGAGCATGAGCAGGGGGAGAGGCAGAGGGAGAGAGAAAGGGAGAAGCAGAGTCTCCACTGAGAGACTGCAGACTTCTCCAGGTTAGGGGTGTCAACAGATAAAAAAGATACATTAATACCCAATTTACCTCGAATTAGTCCATCTCAGGTCCCATTTTGAGATTGCTCCTCCATTGCTTGGAGATTGTATCCCAGTGGTGGTATCTACTGAGACAGAGCTTGAGCTCACTCATTTATTCACATATTCATACATTTGCATATTCATTCACTCATTTATTCACATATTCATACATTCGCATATTCATTCATTGGTGATTTCAAGGGCTGACATGAGGGGACATTAGCCACATCTCTCTCTTTTTTTTTTTTGAAGATGTTATTTATTTATTTATTGAGAGAGAGAGAGTGTGCAAGCAGGGGTAGGGGTAGAGGGAGAGATAGAGAATCTCCAGTAGCCTTCCTGCTGAGTGGGAGCCCATCGCAGGGCTTGATCCCATGACCCTGAGACATGACCTGAGCCGAAATCAAGAATCGGACACTCGGCCGACAGAGCCACCCAGGTGCCCCTAGCACATCTCTTTGATCACCATCATTTCTTTTTTTTTTTAATTTAAGATTTTATTTATTTATTTGACAGAGAGAGAGCGGGGAGGTGGGGGGGGAGCACACACATGAGCAGGGGGGGGGGGCAGAGGGAGAAGCAGGGTCCCCGCTGAGCAGGGAGCCCAACCTGGGGCTTGATCCCAGGACCCTGAGATCATGACCTGAGCAAAGGCAGACGCTTAACCAACTGAGCCACCCAGGCACATTTCCTAGAGCAAATGCAATCTCAATTCAAGCTCTCTAATCTTCAGTCCCAATCAGATGATCACCTCTAAGTCATTTCCATATCACAATTCTAGAGATACTACTACTGCATTAATCTTTCACAAACATTTCTTTTTCAGGCCCTGGGCTGGACACTGGGGATGTGGCTTAGATCAGGTTCTACCCCGGTCTCTGTCCTCAGGATTACTGGGTTGGGAGAGTGTCTGCTTGGGCCAAGGAAGAGAATTCTGGTTTCTCAAGATTCTTAAATTAAGAAAGACCTAGAAAAGGATCCAGGATATAGACAGCCCTAAACATTCTCAATTTAGCAAGGCTAGAAACTGTAACTGTGCTAGATACTCCTAGTGGGCCTTTCAGAAATAATATTTAACAATAATTAAGCACTTAGGGGCACCTGGGTGGCTCATTCGGTTAAGAGTCTGCCTTAGGCTCAGGTCATGATCCCAGGGTCTCTCTCAGCAGAGAGTCGGCTTCTCCTTCTCCCTTGGCTGCTGACCCCTGTTCATGCTCTCTCTCGCTCTCTCTCAAATAAATAAAGTCTTTAAAAAAAAAAGATTCATGAGTCAGGCAGCATCCTGTCTAACAAGTAGAGGGGGGCTCTGAGAATTTGTACAAAATGGAAGGTTTTTATAGCAAGGTGGGGGCAAGAAAGTTACTAGCAACAGAAAACATTGTTCCAGGCAAGGTCAATTTTCCTTTGTGGGAAGAGCAGGGGTCTTATCATGCAGATTACTTCATCTTTCCCTGGGGGGTGAAGAGGGCCCCTGTGGCACACTCTTCGGTGATCAGTAAACTCCTGACTGACTGGTTAAGACTACCTTTCTGGGGGAGGTTGAAACTGCAGTTAGATTAGGTATTAAGCCCTGACTTGTGGACTTGGCCTAAGTGACAGCATTTGGGGCCTGTTGTTTTCTTTTTAACAGACCTAACATCTGTAGCCCGGTTTATTTTATCTTCATCTTCTTTTATTTTATTTTATTACTGAAGTATGGTTGGCACACAATGTTACACTAATTCAGGTGTACAACACAGTGATTTCAACAAGCCTGTACATTATGCTGTGCTCACCACACGTGTAGCTACCGTCTGTTGCAATATCATTGGCTACATTCCCTATGCTGTACATTTTATCAGCATGACTTACTCATTCCATAACTGGAAGCCTGTATCTCCCACTCCCCTTCACCCATTTTGCCCATTCCCCTTCCCCCCCCTTCCCCTTTGGTAACCATCAGTTTGTTCTCTGTATTTATGCCTGTGACCCAGTTTAGAAAACAATGTTCTAGATTATATGTACTTACTGATGGGACTGTCATCACTTTTTCAATTTTCCTCACAGTGGTACGAGATTAATGAGATAACCATTTGACATCTTGATGTGAAAGAAACTCATATATATAAGCTGTTATTGTCATGTTTATATATGATGAAGTAGTATACTTAGATATCCAAATGATAATGGAGAGTTTGTGTTAAGTTTTTAATTTATTTGATTGATTTGTTGAATTTTTAAATTAATTTGGGTTTTTAATTGGACTACGAGTATTAATATACACATGGGACCAAGAATTATATGTCTTCTCTTTGTTGACAAGCTCTGTCTTCTCCATGTAATCTTGGTCTCTACTTTTTTTGCATTTATTTTTACTTCTATCTGGAAACTTGTCTGACTGGTCTTTGCTTCTGAAGACATCAGGTTATGCAAAAGTCTTGGCATACTTTGCTTGATGATGGCACAAACGACTAATTAAGTGCGAGGCAAATTCCTGTCAGATAACTTAGTCACATAATTCCAGAGAACCACTTGTACATATTAGTCATTAAAGTGTTCCTTTCCTTTAAAATGACTACAAAAGTTATGGAAATAGCAAAACGCTTTGTTCTTTTTCCTTTCTAGAGCTTTTAGTTTTTCTGCTTCAGTCTTCATGGCTAGACTCCTTTTAGAAGCCTGAAAATAATTTTTCTCTTGTTATTGGGGTGTTTTTGGCAAACACTGGAATTGAAGTGTGGCCTGATTTATTTTTATTGTTTCTGAGTTTGTTTATCAACATAATTAATATTATCAAAACTGTTCTTGGAACAGAACTTAATCCCTCAGCTTTTGTTTCGGATGCTAGGATGATTAGCATTGGAGAAATAAATGTTGAAAAGTTGAATGCCGGGGCGCCTGGGTGGCTCAGTCGTTAAGCGTCTGCCTTCAGCTCGGGTCATGATCCCAGGGTCCTGGGATCGAGCCCTGCATCAGGCTCCCTGCTCCGAGGGAAGCCTGCTTCTCCCTCTCCCACTCACCCTGCTTGTGTTCCTGCTCTCGCTGTGTCTGTCAAATAAATAAATAAAATCTTTAAAAAAAAAAAAGTTGAATGCCAGGCATAATAGCAGCCGTAGTATTACTTGCCCTTCCTGTTTTGCCCACGTGTGTTTCCACGTACATCTGTCTGATTTAATTAACTCTGAATTAATCCTGTTCTTCCAGTTGACAGAAAATTGAGAGTCCTCTTTTCTGAGCCTTTACAGATGAACTTCTTCCCACAAAGGAGCCACAAGAACCACTCACTGACACACATTCCCTTTTCTAAGAAAAGGAAGTCACTGTTTTCAACATGGCACTCCTTAGGCAATCTTAGCTGGGACATTTTATTGAAGTACCCAATTTAAAAAGCTTGGGTTCTATGGGATGCCTGGGTGGCTCAGTCGTTAAGCATCTGCCTTCGACTCAGGTCATGATCCCGGGGTCCTGGGATTGAGTCCTACATGGGGCTCCCTTGAGCATTGAGCCCACTTCGCCCTCTCCCTCTGCCCCTCCCCTGCTTGTGCTTTGCACGCATGTGCGTGCTCTCTCCTTCTCTCTCAAATAAATAAATAAATTCTTTTTTTTTTAAGATTTATTTATTTGACAGAGAGACATAGCGAGAGAGGGAACATGAGCAGGGGGAGTGGGAGAGGGAGAAGCAGGCCTCCCGCTGAGCAGGGAGCCCGATGCGGGGCTCGATCCCAGGACCCTGGGATCATGACCTGAGCCGAAGGCTTAACGACTGAGCCACCCAGGCGCCCCGATAAATAAATTCTTAAAAAAAAAAATCTTGGGTCCTTCAATAAAATGAATTTCAGCCATGCTGTTTTCATTCCCCTCTGTCTCTTCTTTCTTTTAATCCCATGCTTAACCCTCCATGACCCAGTGGGATTTTCAGGTTCCTTAGTAAGAATATTCACACACTCTGGTGTGCCGAGATCCTGGACTAACCGGACCTCAGGTGTCAAAGGTCCTGTCAGAACTTAGGTTCCACTGATGACAGATTGTGCAGTAAATAGTGCAATAGTGAGTTGCTATTGTTTTACCAAAAGGGGTCATTTCTTTTGTCTTTAAGAGTACCTGATTTTAAGTTGCTAAGAGACTACAGCTCTGTCCATAAAGGTTATTCTGTTAATTTGGCTCTTTCCTTAACATTCCTACAATTCATTTATTTTATTGTCTGTCCTGCTATAAAAGTTACTGCTTTATCTCTGCCTGACATCCACTCCTTCACACTCCCCACTCTGGTTTCTAAAGAAAACCTGGAAGAATAAGGACAGAAGTCCATGCAAAGAGCCTACAGGCAAGGAACAAAGAAGAGGGAGAGGCTGGGGAGGGCGAACAGCTGGTGAGTGGGGTGGTTAGACCTGTCAGTGCTCCTGGGCTCCTTTTTCCTCATTTACTTAACCTGCGGCCAGGACTTGGCCACTGAAGCTTCCTTTGGCTTCTGTTCCTGAATTCAAGACCATCCCCAGGGCACACTGCCTTAGAAGGCAATTGGTTATCCTCCTTTTGGCCCACGGGGTGATTCTGCCACTGTACCCGCTGGCCTGGCATCATGGAAATCTGACAAGTCTGCCTTGCAGAGACAGAACAGATGGGCTTCTCTCCCTTTTTTCCTTTATTACAGTGGTGAGAGAGGGGCCTAGAGGAGGAGGAAGCTGCTGGTTGCCGAAGTTGCCTTCTAGAAGGGAGCTCTTGTGAAATTCACTCTGCCGGGAAAACAATCCCGTGGGAGTGTCATTTTCAATTGTGCTGTTGCTGGTATGACCATTTAAACTGTACTGGTTCCACTCCTCCATGATGCACACATAAGGTTCTCTGCACTGTGGGCAGCAGGGATCCCGCAGAGCTGCAGGGTTTTCTAATTTAGAGTCAAGCAAAATCCAAGATACGTATTTTTTATTTTATTTTATTTTTATTTTTTTAAGATTTTATTTATTTATTTGACAGAGAGAGATAGCGAGAGAAGGAACACAAGCAGGGGGAGAGGGAGAGGGAGAAGCAGGCCTCCTGCGGAGCAGGGAGCCCGATGCGGGGCTCAATCCCAGGACCCTGGGATCATGACCTGAGCCGAAGGCAGACACTTAATGACTGAGCCACCCATGTGCCCCAAGATACATGTTTTTTATTTATTTATTTATTTATTTATTTATTTTTTTCTTTAAAGATTTTATTTATTTGGTAGAGAGAGACACAGCGAGAGAGGGAACACAAGCAGGGGGAGTGGGAGAGGGAGAAGCGGGCTTCCCGCCGAGCAGGGAGCCCGATGCGGGGCTTGATCCCAGGACCCTGAGATCATGACCTGAGCCGAAGGCAGACGCTTAACGACTGAGCCACCCAGGCGCCCCAAGATACATGTTTTTTAAATCGTGTTTTTATTGCTCAAACAATATATCAACATGAAAGATCAATTTTAATCATTATTATATATTTTAGCTATCCAAAAAATACATCACTTCTCAACTCTCTTTGAGGGGTGAGAACTCAGTGCTCATTAGAATTTCCTGGGAGCTTTTAAAATGACAGAGGCCCAGGCCTTACCCTAAACCAGCTGACTCTGAATCTATAGTGGTGGGGCCCAGGCATCTGTATTTTTAATAAACTCCTCAGGGGAGTTGAGAACCACTGGTAGAAGATAATATCGTTAAATAGTCTGTCTACTCTCCAGTGAGTTTAAGAAGTCATCTCTTCCTGGTCACATTTCCCTCCCTAGCCCCAGAAGTAATCACTAGCCTAAATTTGGTGTTTAGTGTTTCCATTCAAATATTTAAACTTTTATCACATATGTGTGTATGTTTGCAACTCCAAATAATACATAGTGTGGCATTTATAAGTTTTAAAAACTTTGTATAAATGGAATCATGTCATATATATCTTTCTGAAACATTTTTTTGCTCAAGATGTATTCATATTCATACATGTAATTTTAGTCCATTTTCATTGCTATATAGCATTCTATTGTATAAACATAAAAACAATTTTTTTTGAAGTGAACTAGTGATTGTACCATTTTAACAGAATTATTTCCATTTTGGAGGTATTTTCTCCCAGTTTTGTCTTCAAGCATACATGTTTTTAATAGTGATAATTTCCATTATAACTCAATTTGGGGTTTTCTTTTTCCATTTAGTATCATAAACTTCCTTCCAGGGCGCCTGGGTGGCTCAGTCGGTTAAGCGTCTGCCTTCGGCTCAGGTCATGATCCCAGGGTCCTGGGATCAAGCCCCGCATCGGGCTCCCTGTTCAGCGGGGAGTCTGCTTCTCCTTCTCCCACTCCCCCTGCTTGTGTTCACTCTCTTGCTGGGTCTCTCTCTGTCAAATAAATAAATAAAATCTTAAAAAAAAAAACCCAACTTCCTTCCATGTTTTCATATGTCATAATGTTTATTTAATTAACTACATAATTTTCCTGTCTATTTATCATAATTTATCTAGCTATACCCCTAATTTTTACCCCTAATATATTTTTGTGGGATGGAGCTGGTAATGCCATGAGAAAGACTTGCAGGTACGCAGCTTACTTGATTTGTTGAATTATTTCCCTAGAGTAAATTTCCAAGAGTGGGATTACTGAATCCAAGGCTTTGAAAAATTTTATGATTCTTGATACATTTTATTTTTATTTTTTTTTAAAGATTTTATTTATTTGACAGAGAGACACAGCGAGAGAGGGAACATAAGCAGGGGGAGTGGGAGAGGGAGAAGCAGGCTTCCTGCTGAGGAGGGAGCCTGATGAGGGGCTCCATCCCAGGACCCTGGGATCATGACCTGAGCTGAAGGCAGATGCTTACCAACTGGGCCAACCCAGGTGCCCCTCTTGATACATTTTATAATGTTGTTTTCTAAACACACTTTTATCATCTCTGGGTTAATGCTGAATGATTTTGTTTCATGGGAGAATATAACATTAGGAGTGCTTCTTTTGGAGAAGGCATACTCTTGGTTCTAAACTTTTAGAGAGAGTTGAGCACTGAAAAGAGTCCCCAGCATTGAATCTATTTAAGTAGATGAGTACACAAAGCTAAATGGAACAGCAAACATACAAGAAATAGCAAACACTGGATAATCAATTCCTGATGTGATTTAATGATAATTGAAAATCCTGTACTTAAGTGGCCTAATCTCGTCACTAAACCTCAGCCTCCTCATCTGTACAATGAGGTTATGATAGAAATAATAACAGTGAGTAGCGCAACAACATTTTTGTAGTGTTTATCACATGCTAGGCACTGTTCTAAACACTTTATATGTACTAGCATTTAATTTGAATAACAACGCTACCATGTAGGCATGATTATTATTATCCCTAGTTTATAGTTGAGGAACCAAGGCACCACAGAGAGGTTAAATGACTTTTCTAAAGTCATAAAGCTAGTACATGGCCAAGCCATTCTAACTCAGAAAGTCTGGCTCCAGAGTTGATGCTCGTAATCACTAAATAAGATAGTTCATATAAAATACCTACTTCAATGCTTAGAATATAGTAAGCCCTCAATAAGTGCTTGATATATATTTTTTAAGGATTTATTTATTTATTTTAGAGAGAGTGCGAGTGGGGAAAAGGGCAGAGGGAGAGAATATCCAAGCAGACTGCCGCTGAGCATGGAGCCTGATGTGGGGCTCAATCTCCTGATGCATGACCTGAGCCGAAATCAAGAGTTGGACACTCAACCACCTGAGCCACCCAGGTGCCCCTATTATATTTTAAAAAACCAACTGAAGTAGTACAGGGAGTGACCAAATTGATTTAAAAGCTCTAGAAAACAGTCAACAAGTGGAAGTTTCAGAAAGGCAAATTTGGACTCAACAGCAGTAGTGCATTCTTGGACACTGGATATGAACAAGGAAAGGCTGAATGACCACTTGTCAAGAACGTTGCAGAAGAAATTTTTGCATCAGGTGGGTAGCTGAACTAGATGAGCTCTAAGGCAGTCTCCAACTATAGGATTCTAAGATTCTAGGCTAGAATCTTATGTTCTTTTCCCACGCAGTAAAGCTTCATTTGTTTTCTTTAATATTAGTTTCAGTTTATGAACCTTAGTGATGTTATTTTCATTGTAATTATCTGAATCGTTCACCAACAAGAGCATGGCTTTGTAGTTTGTGTAACCTTTGGCAGTCTCTCATGTTGTAATGTTTGATGTGTTCTAATACCTGAACATTATAATGATGGGTTCTGGGGAAACTGACAAACATGTCAGTTACCTTGGTGGTCAGCCTTCCTAAGCAGCCATCTACAGGGTAACCATCACTTGGCTAAATAACATTTGGAGTCTGTCATCTTTGTCAAGAGAACATGCAGGCCCATGAAATGGGGCTTTAAATGTTTACAGTGAAAAATTATGGGACTGTGATTGTGGATGTGAGTTGATGTCACATTTATAACAACACAGTTTGCAAGTGACTCAAGGGAGTGCCAGTGATTTCCTGCTTGGAAGGGGAATTGCTGCCTTGATGGAAGTAATAATTTTACTCAAGCCATGGGGAAGCCACACCTGACCTTACGATTTGTGTTCCTTTTGGATTTTACCCTGTGCAATTATTTTGTTTTTACCTTTACATCTGAAGCAATCCTTCAGGAAAATGCACAATTTTGTATATCAGATTCATGTCATTTCTCCAAAAAGAGTCATTTAAAGGGAACAGTTAACTCCATTACAAAGATGATGATGGAATCCATAGTAAAAATACTGGCTTGGTTCTGAGATTAAGTACTTAGAAAACAATTTCTCATTGGCTATATATTATTGTCTTTGGTCTAATGTTTTAGATTGTGCTGAATGTGTAGTTACTATGGAGATAGATGAAAATAGGCATAGAGTTTTGGGTATCAAATTGTCAACAAATTTACCATATAAAAATAGGATGTAGAGTCAGAAGGAGGGTGGACAAAGGCTTTCAAAACAGTTCTGAGGTTTAATCTGTGATGTAGTGGGGAATGAGAAAGCCAGAGAGCAGTTGGACTTTAGACAATAGATTCTTCAAAATCTTAAGGTAAGCCGTTTGGAATGATCATTTTTTGAGTCATCATCACTGAAACACACAATTTGCCTTATAAAGAAAACAATCTCTATTTAATGGGATTTGACTATTTTCAACATTAGTAATAATTCTAAAATAAAAGCTACAGGTTGATTTCATGCAAACAACTCCTGTATTTATACATATAAATACCATTGACCTTTGAACAGCGCAAGGATTAAGGGTGCTGACCCCATGCAGTCAAAAATCTGAAAATCTGTGTGTAATTTTTGACCCCTTAAAAACTTTACTAATAACCCACTGTTGACGGGAAATCTTACCGATAACATAGTCGATTAGTATATATTTTGTATGTTATATGTATTATGTACTGTATTCTTACAATAAAGCAAGCTAGAGAGAAGAAAATGTTATTAAGAAAATCACATAAAAAAAGAAAATCACATGGAAGAGAAAATGCATTTACAGTACTGTACTGTATTTATAGGAAAAAATCCATGTATAAATGGACCTATGCAGTTCAAACTCCTCTTGTTCAAGGATCACCTGTATTTATACTCTGTGTTTAACTTAGAGACATTGTAACTCAAATGAAAACAGTTTTCAAATGCCATTTTATTTTAAGTAAGCTAAGGTTTGGTTTGTAATCTGACCAACTAATAAGCAATTATGACCATACATTTGGGGCATCTTGCTTTGGGGAACTCCAAAGACAGTAGCAAGCTGTCTGGCAGTAATTATAAGTGTCATTATCCTTGTGTTATTCATAATGAATCCAATAGGACGAGGGTGGTGTCTCCAGTCACCCTGGAACTTGAAATAGAACCTTTCAGACTTGAATGACAGCAGTGGGCAGTCAGAGTCACTGCTGTTTTGGAATGTAAGTAGCATTTCTAAAAGGAACATGTGTTATTTACATACATAAAGTAAATATAGAAAGATTGGCTTAGGCTAAAAATACTCAAGGTAAGTTGCAGGACTGGATAGTAAAAGAATGAGTTCATATTGTGTACTTTTCAAAACATAAAAAATTCTATCTATTTAAGATGAAAGTCAATTTAAAAAAAAAAGATTTTATTTATTTATTTGAGAGAGAGCGAGAGAGCATGAGAGGGAGGAGGGTCAGAGGGAGAAGCAGAGTCCCCGCTGCTGGGTGGGGAGCCCAACATGGGGCCCAATCCGGGGACCCTGGGATCATGACCTGGGCTGAAGGCAGACACTTAACAGACTGAGATGCCCAGGTGCCCTGAAAGTCAACTTTTGATTCAAATAAAACAGAAGGGAGTTGACAAAAAAAGTTTGTCCAAGAAATGACAAATGTATATTATAGCCAAGTACCAATCTCAATTTACAAATTACTCTTAACGCAAATTATACTTTGACAACATCTTGCTACGTTTTAGAGATTGCATGATTATAAATATGAAATTTAAAAATTATAAAATACATTTTATGGTGTGTAACATTTTTTAAAAAAGTATCCTGAGGAAGGCAGTATATTTATCATTTATAAAACAAGGCAAAGGAATTGAATTTAGAATTCTTGTAGGGTTCGTTGAACAAACAGAACTTTCCTATAGATCCAGAAGTTGGCATTGGTCTTCCTGCCCATGGTAAAGCCTTGAATAGGGACAAGGCAGACAGTTTGAAAAATAAAAGGAGTCTCTCCTCTTTGCTGAGAAGGAGGCACAAAGTGATTGGAGCAGATTGAATTTAGGCCTTCTATTTGAAGAAGTCCTTGTACAGGTATTTCTCTGCCTCTGACACCTTCTGTTGTGGGATAACTCTGCCAGAGGCGTTGCTCAGGAGAATATTTTTTTTAATGCAGAGGGGGCTGCTCTATAAACATGACGGGTATGGCATGGAAAGCATGATGTTCTTCAGTTGAATCCTGTGAGTCTCGGCTGCAGATGAGGCATGTGAGGTCAATGGCCTGCCTGTTGACATGGGAGCAGTAGTGAAGGGAAATCTGGGGCAGTACCATTTGGGGGCAAAACTGCCTCCTCATCAGCACAGCGGCCTTGCCCTGCCTACGTTTTTCTCCTGCCTCATCCTTCCAGGCAGTCCAACCCCGAAGTTGATTACGCCCCTGTGTGGAAAGGACAGGTTTCTCCTCTGCTCACTTTGCTAAGGTGGCATAAATTCCTGCTAGGAATCAGCCCTTCCAAAGAGCAGGGAACCTCTGTACCAAATGCTCCTGTGACTGCAAACCAAGTGGGTGACTTCAGAGTCTAATCCACTGCAATGATTTGGGCACCAGTCAGAGGATTTAGAACTGGAAGGGACTTGAAATATTGTACTTACTTATTTATTTGAGAGAGAGAGAGAGCATGAGCGAGTAGGGGGAAGAGCAGAGGGAAAGGGATAAGCAGACTCTGCTGAGCTTGCCCCAGGACCCTGAGATCATGACCTGGGTGGAAATCAAGAGTCAGATGCCCAACCTACTTAGCCACCCAGGCGCCCCTGGAAGGGACTTTAAAGACTTAAAAAATCCAGGGTGCCTGGGTGGCTCAGTTGGTTAAGCGACTGCCTTCGGCTCAGGTCATGATCCTGGAGTCCTGGGATCGAGTCCTGCATCAGGCTCCCTGTTCAGCAGGGAGTCTGCTTCTCCCTCTGACCCTCCCCCCTCTCATGCTCTCTCATTGAATTCTCTCTCTCAAATAAATAAAATCTTTAAAAAAAAAGACTTAAAAAATCCAATCGTATCATTTTACATGTGAAGAACTGAGACTGTGTGAGAGCCACAGAGCTAATAAGTGCCAGAGAAATGGGACGATAACCCGAGCGTCTTGAGCAGGATCCTCGTAAAAGGAAGAGGGTGTTGTTATTCAGAAGATCTGTGAGTGCTGTCTCTGGGCCAGTGCTCATTCCTACGTGTAGTTACTAAGTGATGTTGGTAAGAAACATAATTTTAGAAGGGGTGATTTGGGGCTTCGTATTTAAAGAAATGAATTGTCATGAGTCTGTCATGTGCAAACGACTGCCAAACAATTATCTTAACACTGTTTTATAAAACAATCATAAGCCCCACAGCTTTTCCTTATTGGGATGTGTCCTTAACTGAACTTAGGGAGATTAATACTTCATCTTCTATCCCTCTGAGTGTCTCATGCACACACTGAGAGCTAAAGTTGAAATCCTGAATTCTCTGGCCCATATTTAGAGATGACTCCTTTTCTAGTAGATACTCTTTATCTGAACTTTAACACTAGACAGCTGGGCATTCATTTAATGGGAAGACTTAATTTTTGTCCCTTCCAGGCATCCTGCCCAACTTGCAAAGTAGAAATCCTTGCGACTTTTACTTGTCCTGATATGTCTTGGGTAGTCACGTAAATTTACACAAGGCAAAGAATGTTCAGGAAGCACAAACAGACAAAAACACTTGATTATTAGCATCGTGGAAGCAAATTGCATTGCTTTGGTCCTGCTCTCCGTAAATACAGTAGTTCCCCCCTTAACCACAGTTTTGCTTTCTGTGGTTTCAGTTACCCTCCATTAAATGTGGTTTGGAGGGGCACCTGGGAAGCTCAGTCGGTTAAGTGTCTGCCTTCGGCTCAGGTCATGGTTCCAGGGTCCTGGGATCAAGCCTCGCATCGGGCTCCCTGCTCCGCAGGAGGCCTGCTTCTCCCTCTCCCACTCCCCCTGCTTGTGTTCCCTCTCTCGCTGTGTCTCTGTCAAATAAATAAAATCTTTAAAAAAAAAAAATGTGGTTTGGAAGCAGATTATACTCCTGACGAATCGTCAGGAGGTCAATCGTAGACTGATGCTACATCATAATGCCTACGTCATCACCTTGCCATCATCATATCGCGCAGGCATTTTACCATCTCTTATCAAAAGAAGGGTGAGTACAGTAAGATATTTTGAGAGAGAGACAGGGACCACATTCACATAATGTTTATTATGGTATATTGTTATAATTGTTCTATTTTATTATTATTGTCATTAATCTCTTACTTAGGTACATATGTATAGGGAAAAAATGTAGTATATAGAGGGTTTGGTACTATCTGCAATGTCAGCCATCCACTGAGGGTCTTGGAACATATCCCTGTGGATAATGGGGGCCTATGGTACAAAGAAGAACAGAATGCAGATACTGGCTCTATGAAAGTTTGGTTTTTTTTTTTAAGGTTTTATTTATTTATTTTAAGTAATCTCTACACCCAATGTGGGGCTTGAACTCACAACCTGGAGATCAAGAGTTGCACACACTATTGACTGAGACAGCCAGGCACCCCTCTATGAAATTTTTAAAGCAGGTGAATTTTTACAAAATTGTATACCTACTATGTGCCTTTTTTTTTTTTTTTTTTGGTTTTGGTTTTGGTTTTTTTGGGTTGTTTTTTTTTTTTTTGAAATACGTTCTTTCATTCAAGAAAATGCTTTATTCTCCTTCTGGTTGTTATCTGTCATAAAAACTTATTTTTGGGAAAGGATTTGATGTTAGTTATTTATATTTTATTTTATGCATTTATTTACCCAGTAAATATTTTTTGAGCAATTGCTATGTCCTAGGTGCTAGGATACAATACAGAGAAAAATTAGACAAATCTATGCCTTTATGGCTTAGGCTAGTGAGGGGCACAACATAATAACACAAATGTAAGATAACTTGATGAGTACTGTGAAGGAGGTGTACAAAGTGCTAGGAGATGGGGGGATTCGACCTGGTCATAAAAGCCAAGGAAAGAAACTTCCCTATAAAATGATGCTTGAGCAGAAATGTGAAGGAGTTGGAGTTATCAAGGAAGAAAGAGTGACTCAAGAAAAGAGTATATGCAAAGGCTTTGTAATAATGGAGGGTTAAGGGGTATAATATGTATCAACATTCTTGCTTTTGCTATAATATGTTGAATAGGTTTGACTGGGGTTAGAAGAGATACAGATAGACTGTAAAATAGACAAAGCTTTGCTAAAGAAGGTGGAGGAGATGGAGGAAAACAGATAATTTTGCTAGGATTGAGGGGTGGTATGGTCATGGAGGTGAGGGAGAAGAAGAAAGTATCATGGATGACTTCTGGCTTTCAGGCTTGTTCAACTGGATGACTAGTTCATTGAGATCGGCGCCATGGAAGGAAACCAGGTTAGGAGTATTGGTGGATGTGGGGAGTGGTGCAAGCATGACTTCATTAAGCTTGGGCACCTTTGAGAATCCCAAGAGGACGAGGTAAGCTGCCAGTCGTATAATAAGTCTGATACCTGAGGAGACAGAGGCTTGGACTAGAGATATAAACTTGTGAATCATCTCTGTGTGGATAGCAATAAAGATATTGAGTAGACAGGGGAGCACCTGGAAAGAGAATATTTTAGAGTGGATTTGAGTAAATGCTTTGCTTTCCTCTGGGGATGGGTCTTTTAAGTCTTGTCTAAGTATAGAATGAATGGCTTTGATTCTCTATCAAAGTCTTTCAGGTTTTAGAGCAAGTGGACAAACTGATGAAATGGGCAGAAATGTCCCTAAAATTATGCCACGCAGGTGGACCTTGCTGGGCTTATTGAAAAGTTTTGTTGTTACTAATTTCATTTGGGCTTGTTGAAAAGTTAACCAAAAGACATGAGAGATATTCTTTAAATCTTTAGGGAAAATAAACTTTTAGCTATCTGCTTGATGGGCAGATGGTGCCTATGGAGATAAGGTTGGGTAAAGTGCATGGTCTGCAAAGCAAATTAAATTCTGGGTTGGCAAACAAACTGATTAGAATGATCAAAGATAAAAAAAAATGATCAAAGGTGTCCTTTCAATCTAAAAGTAGCTTGAAGGTGTTTTGTGTGTGTGTGTGAAGAATGAATTAGCCTAAAACCAGAATTAACTTAAAACATCTCTACTGGTTTTTACTGAGTTGAAAGTGTTTGTTTCATTCTTTGTGTTCACATTCCTTCAAAATGTAACATTTAATAGTGGTCACAGCGGGCGCCTGGGTGGCTCAGTTGGTTAAGCGACTGCCTTCGGCTCAGGTCATGATCCTGGAGTCCCGGGATCGAGTCCCTCATCGGGCTCCCTGCTCGGCAGGGAGTCAGCTTCTCCCTCTGACCCTCCCCTCTCTCATGTGCTCTCTCTCATTCTCTCTCTCAAATAAATAAATAAATCTTTAAAAAAAAAAAAATAGTGGTCACAGGTAGGAGAGCTGTGCTTCTTCCTTAGGTTCTTGTTCTTGCCCTATCTGCCAATAAGCGGGGTTTAATATTGCTTCCCTGGTTCGTTAATTCTGCCTTGAGAAATTATCCTTTCAGACAACAACAAACATTTATTGATTATTTACTATTATTTACTAGGCAATTGTTCTGGATGTTCTCATCTTTATCATCTTATTTAAGAACAGACATACTTGTTAGGCATCTCCTTCAGTACTGGCACTGTGAAGAATACAAGTAAGTAGGATCAAGAGTTTTATCCTCATGGTACATATGCTCTGGCTGGAATAAAGAGACAAGAAACCAGGAAACAATTAGGATGTGTTTTACTGCTGTATGGGCTAGAATAATCTCAACAGTCTGCCTGGGAGGTAGGAGCCCAGTTGGGTTTTGAAAGAGGAAGGAGATTTCAAGAAGCAGAATGGGGGTGAGGAGGGGACATCCCCAGTGGAAGAACAGTTGGAGAGGATGCCAAACTTAGTAAAGCTCAGGAAAAAGGTAAGCCCAACTGCTAGCTGGAGATACCCCAACAGAGCACCTTCCTTAAAGACCTTGGAGCTAGGGGCACCTAGGTGGCTCAGTCGGTTAAGCGGCTGCCTTTGGCTCAAGTCATGATCCCAGGGTCCGGGGGCGAACCCCACATCGGGCTCCCTGCTCAGTGGGGAGTCTGCTTCTCTCTCTGCCTCTCTCCCCACCTCCGCCCCCCACCCCCACCGGCTTGTGCTCTCTCTCACTCTTTCTCTCTCAAATAAATAAAATCTTAAAAAAAAAAAAAAAACCTTGGAGCTAAAACTGATATTTAATGCTTGGAACTTTTTTAGTCAGCTAGGTAGCAAAAACTCATTAAAACTTTACTTTTAATATAAAAGTAATAGAGTATTTTAATAGAATATTTGGGAAAATACAACTTTGTATAAGAAAGAAAATTTAAATTACCCCTAATCCCACTATTATTATTATTATTATTAACATTTTGGTGTATATGCTTCAGGAAAATCTTGTATGCATGCAGATGGAGAGAATAACATGCACAGAATCAACCAACAGCTCCCTGAAAATAGCATTTTTCATGGTACTATTATATTGTTATATCTATTCTATGGAATACTGTAAATAAAAAGACTGATTTACAAAGTATGCAGTACATGCACACAATAAAATACTATGAAACGTTTAAAAGGGACGAAAGATAGATGTGGATAATCTATATGTATACTTTCATAGAAGGAGTCCCATCATACGTTATTAGGTGGAAAAAAAGCATGTTACAAAACATTATTGAGGAATAATGTATTTACTGGCATTATTTTAATTTTTTGTTTAAAGATTTTATTTATTTATTTGAGAGAGAGAGACTGAGAGAGAGAGAGCATGAGAGGGGGGAGGGTCGGGAGGGTCAGAGGGAGAAGCAGACTCCCTGCCGAGCAGGGAGCCCGATGCGGGACTCGATCCAGGGACTCCAGGATCATGACCTGAGCCGAAGGCAGTCGCTTAACCAACTGAGCCACCCAGGCGCCCGGCATTATTTTAATTTTTAAAAAACACATCAGAAAAACCAATAAATGGGACACCTGGGTGGCTCAGTCAGTTAAGTGTCCGACTCTTGATTTCAGCTCAGGTCATGATCCCAGGGTCCTGGGATGGAGCCACCTTGGGCTCCCTGCTCAGTGGGGTGTCTGCTTCTGCCTCTGGCTCTGTCCCTGCCCCCACTCATGCTCTCTCTGTCTCTCAAATAAATAAATAAAATCTTTAAAAAAAAGGTAAACCAATAAAGATATTGGTTTTGGGCTGGACATTTTTCCATTTTTAAATATTTTTCAAAAACATAGTTTTCTTGGCTATATAATATCATCATATGAGTGTGCAACAGTTTATTGAGCTATTCCTTTGTTGTTCCAATTTTTCATCATTATAAAATCTCACACATACACATACACACACACCATTAAAAGTATGGATTCCTAGAACTATTGAGTCAAGGGAAATAAACATGTTTGAGACTCTTGCCAAATTGCTTTTTAGAGAAGCTGTCACGATTTTTCATTTCCACCAACAGTGTACAAAGATATAGTCTTCATTGTACTTAAAATACTTTAAAATACCTTCTTAAAATTAATAGGAGCAAAAGTATTTCATTGTCATTTGTATTTGTGTCATTTGTATTACCAGTAACATTCAGGATTTTTTACGTTTATCAGCCACTTATACTTGTATTTGAATAATTCACTTTTTTTTTCAGATTTTATTTATTTGAGAGAGAGAGGGCATGAGCAGGGGGAGGAGAAGAGGGAGGACAAGCAGACTCCCTGCCGAGCAGGGAGCCTGTCGTGGGACTGGATCCCAGAACCCTGAGATCATGACCTGAGCTGAAGGCAGACGCTTAACCGACTGAGCCACCAAGGTGCCCCTAATTTACTTCTTTTTTTTGAATAGTTCTTATCTTTTACCTATTTTTCTATTGTTATAGTTATCAAAAAATTAATAGACTTTTTTTAGAGCAGTTTTACATTTATAGAAAAATTGAGCAAAAAATACAGAGATTTCCTATATACCATCTCTATCTACTCTCCCCTCAGTTGTGTTAACATGGTGTATTTGTTATAATTGATAAGCCAATATTGATATATTATTATTAACTAAAGTCTATAGTGGGTTTACTCTTTGTGTTATATATTCTATGGGTTTCAACAAATGTATGATATGTATCCACCATTACTGTATCATACAAAATAGTTTTACTACCTTAAAAAATCTGTGTTCATCTATTCATCCCTCCCTCCCCCATAGTCTCTGGCAACCACTGATCTTTTTATTGTCACAATAGTTTTCTCTTTTCCATGATGTCACATAGTTGGACATCATGGAAATCATACAGCATGTAGTCATTTCAGACTGGCTTCTTTGACTTAGTAATATGCATTTGTGCTTCTTCTGTGTCATTTCATGGTTTGAGAGCTCTTTTCTTTTTAGAGCTAAATAATATTCAGTCAATTGAATGGACATTCCATGGTTTATTTATTCACCTATTGAAGAACATCTTGGTTGTTTCCAAGTTTTGGCAATTATGAATGAACCTGCTATAATCATTCATCTGTGAGTGTTTGTGTGGGCATAATTTTCAGCTAATTTGGGTAAATACCAAGGAGTGTCACTGCTGGATCATATGGTTAAGAGTATGCTTAGTTTCCTTAGAATCTGCCAAACTGTCTTCCAAAGTGGCTGTACCATTTTGCGTTCCCATCAGCAATGAATGAGAATTGTTGTTTACAGTATTTTAAAAAACCTATTAATAGTGATAACAATAAAAAAATCCACGCATAAACTATTTGTCAATGAAGGAGAGCCATTTTTTTGCTTCCCTCCCCACCTGCTTATTGACTACATTTTAATACTCTTTTTCAGTAGATAGTTTTAATTCCCTATAGTTAAATTCCTCCAGAATTCTATTTTTGATGTTGGATACTTTGAATTTTTTATTGTAATAGTGATAAGGAATTATTTTCTAAGTTTTAACAAATTTGTATACTGTACTCGACAACACTATATAGAACACATATCAACATTTTGCTATTTTGCACAACAGTAAAATCTTTCACCAGTTTTGTAATAGGCACAATTAACACGTGTAAAACAGCCATGAAGCCTGAGTGTGCTCAGCTGAGTTATTTTTAGGTTCATAAAAAATATTTTGTTAATGTAATTTTCAGATTTCTTATCTAAACATTCAGAAGAACAGAATGAGACCTTAGTATTATCAGTGCAGGGCTCATCTGTTCCCTCCTTGCACCTGTACCTAGGAAACTCCCAGGACTGTCCTGCAGAAATGAATTCATTGAATCATCGACTTCTGAGCCAGAAGAGCTCTCAAGGTGCTTTTTAGTTCAGTGGTAAGTCTGATCCATTTTAAGTTAGATGCTTGTCCTAATCTTCCACGGTTCCAGGTATTCTAGTCTACTGAAGCAGAAAGGTTCACAAGTCTTTCTTTCTTCTTCTTCTTTTTTTTTTTAAGATTTATTTATTTATTTGAGAGAGAGAGATCAGGGGAGGGGCAGAGGGAGAGGAAGAGAGAGAATTTCAAGCAGACTCCTTCCTCGGCATGGAGCCCGATGTAGGGCTCGATCTCATGACCCTGAGATCGTGAGCTGAGCTGAACTCAAGAGTCGGACGCTCAACCAACTGAGCCACGCAGGTGCCCCAAGTTTTTCCTTCTTCAATATGTTCTTCCTTAGGTCATACCAGTCTTCTTACCTGCAGTTAAAAAATCATTTCTTGGGCACCTGGGTGGCTCATTCGGTTAAGTGTCTGCCTTCAGCTCAGGTCATGATCCCGGGGTCCTGGGATCGAGCCCCACATCGGGCTCCCTGCTCAGCAGGGAGCCTGCTTCTCCCTCTGCCTGCTGCTCCTTCTGCTTGTGCTCTCTCTCTGTCAAATAAATAAATAAAATCTTTTAAAAAAATCATATCTTTGTGGTTTTTTGTTTCAAAAACATCTGTGATCATTTCTCTTGAAAGTTGCTAAGAGAGTAGAGCTGACATGTTCTCACCATAACAACGAAAAAATGGTAATTATGTGAAGTGGAGGTTGTGTTAACCTTATTGTGGTGAGCGTTTTGTAGCATATACGTGTATCAAAATGATCACATTGTAAACCTTGAACTTATACAAGGTTACATGTCAATTATATCTCAATAAATCATTAATACGTGAAGACAGGTTCCCTCCACCTCCCACCCCGGCTTTTGTGTTTATTCCTAAGTATGCCTTTCTTTTTATTTCTGGCATTTTCTCTTGTTCTTAAACATACATACAATACAACAGAAGGAATAATTCATTTTTACCTGGGGCTGCTGAATAAGTTTTTATTTAGGAGGTGACTTTTAGGATTTGAAGGATTCTAGGAGGAAGAAAAGGTTGCGAAGAAAAAATTTTCAACTAGGGTGAGCAAAGGATGTGAGCGTGACAGAACATGTCATGTTTGGGAAGTCTCAGGGTCTCCTTCTGTGGCTAAAACACGGTGTATTTATAAGATGTGGGGAAAGTTGTAGGGGAACCAGACAGTGAAAGGCCCTGGGCTACCCGGGGGAACTGGATTTTCAGCTGTGGGCAAAGATTGGTACACAGTCAGTTCTGTTTAAAAAGTGAATTCTGGAGATCTACACCACGTGGGGGGCATTTTGGAGTGGGAGAGCGTGGAGGCAGGGAAACAAGTTAGAAACCCATTTCTGTTATCCAAGTGGAAGTGGCTAACAGCTTGAAATGAAGCAGTTGCTTTGGGATTGAGAAGAGAGACCAATTTTGGAGGATGAACTGACAGGTGATAATGACTAAATAACTGTTTCCAGAATTCTGGGATGGTCAAGTGGTTGGTTATGTGCCCGTTATTTTGTGCTCAGGTTTGCTCTCGCTCTTCGCCTGCTTTGCATTGCAGGGAGCTGACCACTGTACATTGCAGTCCCCAGCTCCCCTGCCTGCTGGCTTCTGGTTGGGCATGGCCAAATGGGAGATGGGAAAAGGAGAGAAGCTAAGATATTTCTCCCCTCTCTCCCTGCCCCATGGCATCAGCAGCAGTGGCTGAGTCTCCTTGCTTAAAACCTCCCAGTGGCTTTCCATCACACCTAGAGTAAAAGCTAAACTCCTTACCTAGGTATATAAGCTTCTGCCTGCACCTGCTTATCTTTCCCTCCTCCTTTACCCTCTCCAGCTACACTGGTCTCTTGCTGTCCCTCAAACTCACAAATTAATTTCTGCCTCAGGGCCTTTGCATGCACTATTCCTACTGCTGGGAATGCTCTTTCTCCAGCTTTCCGTGTTGTCTTCATGGAGGTCTCTGTTCTTGTTCCACCTCTTCAGAGATGCCGCCACCACTGATCTCCTTATTCCAGTTTGTGTTCTTCATCACATGTATTAATCAATGAAATTACATCCCTGATATCCTTCTACTTGTTTGAGGGTAGAAAATTTTGCCTTGTTCCCTTTTCTATTCTCAGCACCTAAAATAGGGTCTGGCATATATTAAGGACTGTGTAAATATTTGCTGATGAATAAATGAATATTTTACCTTTACAAATCATTGTAGAGCAGAGGAGCTTTTTTGGTATGTTTTATTATTATTACTTATACATGTTATTATTTTACTTACATGCTTTTTCTTCCTGAAATGCCCTCTACTGTTCACTAATCATCTTTCAGAATGGTTGGAATCCTTCCCTCTTTGAAACTTTCCCTCCCTACTTCACACAGAGAATGGACTTCTCCTTCCTTTGGGTTCCACTGTACCCCAGCAAGATTGATATTTTATTGCACATACTTAATATTTGTCTCCTTTTCCTAGATACTAATCTCTTACAGGAAGTAGAAATCATGACTTTTTACCTCTTAAGCTTCAGTACCTAGAATAGTGCCTGACACACAGTTGCATTGGGAAAACATTTGTGGAATGAATGAATAAATGGTAGATACAGGAGACTTGCCAGTTTCATGTGTCTATTGGTTTTCCTATACTAGGGACCACTGGGAAGGGAAAATGGTTCCATGTCTGTAAAATGGGGTTGATAGTAACCTCACAGCATCTGTGGAGAAGAATGAGATAATGGAAGGAAATCTCTTAGGGAATTATAATACAGATAAAACTTGTCATTCCTATATTATGGAGAAAGTGTTTCTTCCACTGATAAGGATGCATCCAGATGTGAATATGAGTTTTACCTGAGACTTGTCTACAAGGAATCTAGAATGTTCAGGATGATTTGGGAAGAAAGTATCCTGATGGAAGTAGTGTTAAGACAGACTTAACAGAAAAAGAAGAAAGTGTCCTTAGCAGCAGGTGGTTGGCTTTTTTGGAGGTTTGGTTAATCCTGGGAGGAAGGCCTCATACTACAGTTTCTAGGGATGAAACTACAAAGCCCATAGGTGGGAGGAGGTACATGCTCGGGGAGGTTCTGTCCACAGCTAGACTTAGGTGCTGGTCCAAGATGTGCAGAGTCACGTACTTGTATCTTCTCTTCCTCATGTGAACCCAAGTCCCCAACCCAGCACCTCAAAGGACTGATCATCACCTGAGCACTGGGCTGTAGGGTCCTGAGAGATGCCTTCTTGCTCTGGTGCTTTTAACCCCTCAGCTCCTGCTACCTGTAGCTTAGGTGAAAATGTGTGGCCCACTCTTTCTGCCAACCACCTTTATCCTTTGTTATTCTGCTGTGCCATTTGGTAGCTGAGAGGCTGTTTTGTCTCCAGTTTTATTTTGCACTGAGTATCACTAAGTACTTAATTACTATTAAGCAAAGACCAGAAGGGAGAAACAGATTTTAAAACATTTAAAAGTATTTAAGTGCCAAAGTGCTTTTTCTAAGGATAAAACTAATGACAGAAAGTTGGTTTTCATCAAAGAGTTCGTAGAAAACAAAAACAATTCATTAGGACACATCTTGATTGAACCTGGGGGGCATGGTGGTAGGGACATTTATCTCTGTGTAAAATTGACTCTGGTCTCAGAATTTAAAATGAAGTCATGTATGCCGAGGTACCTTTCCCCATTGTGTCAACCCCACCACCCTTTCATGAAGGGGGTCTTAACCATAATTTCAGGCACATTTTTAAAGATTTTTTAAAAATCCCGGTTCTATTAAAGCCATTATGGGTATTTTTGCTGATGCACAGAGCCAACTTTTAAAAAAAACAACCCAGGGGCTCCTGGGTGGTTCAGTCAGTTAGGCGTCTGACTCTTGATTTCGGCTCAGATCATGATCTCAGGATCTTTTTTTTTTTTTTTTTTTAAGATTTTACTTATTTATTTGACAGAGAGAGACACAGCAAGAGAGGGAACACAAGCAGGGGGAGTGGGAGAGGGAGAAGCAGGCCTCCTGCCGAGCAGGGAGCCCCATGCGGGGCTTGATCCCAGGAGCCTGGGATCATGACCTGAGCCGAAGGCAGACGCTTAACAACTGAGTCGCCCAGGCGCCCCGATGATCTCAGGATCTTGAGATCGAGCCCTGTGTAGGGCTCCACGCTCAGTGGGGAGTCTGCTTGAGCTTCTTTCTCTCCTGCTCCCTCTGCCCCTCCCCCAGCTCATTCTTGCCCGCTCTCTCTTTCTCTCAAATAAATAAATCTTAAAAAAACAAACAAACCCAAGTAGGACCTAAAGAAGTTAAAAAGAATTAATTACCTGCTTTCCCCAGTTCCCTACCTTTTAAAAGCTAAGTATTCTAAGAACATGTATGTGAGTGGGTAGCATATAAAGATTAGTTGCTCTTTTCTGTACTCTCATATTTCTATGTTCCTTCCTCTTTTTTTTTTTAATAGCAGATTGCATTTAATTGCATGTTTCCACATCCATCTCCCTCATTAAACTTGAGCTCATCTGGGACAGGACCAAGTCTCACCCATCTTAGATTCATCACTGCCTATTTAAGTGTGCCTTGTGCGGAGTTGTTTTTTAAAAACTATTTGTTGAATGAATGAAATATCATTTTTAGCTCTAGGCCTTTGTTTTGCTCCTGGCCTATTTAGATAGTTTTTAATTCATAACAAGCACTGATTCTTAATAAGATCAAAAGATGCTCAAGCTCATTTTTATTATTTTTTAAAATTATTTTTATTTATTTATTTTTTTTAGAGAGGGAGAGAGAGAGGTAGTGGACAGGGACAGAGGGAGAGAGAAAGAATTTTTTTTTTTTAAAGATTTTATTTATTTATTTGAGAGAGAGAGAATGAGAGAGAACACATGAGAGGGGATAGGGTCAGAGGGCAAAGCAGACTCCCTGCTCAGCGGGAAGCCTGCTTCTCCCTCTCCCGCTCCCCCTGCTTGTGTTCCCTCTCTCGCTGTGTCTCTCTCTGTCAAATAAATAAATAAAAAATCTTTAAAAAAAAAAAAGAAAATTACAGTGTTAACTCCATGGCCTTAAAATTTATGTTTTATAAAAATTAGTATTTGGGTTTATTGTTTAGCAAAAAAGAATTTATCACCGCCCACAGATTTTTGTTTTACTTTAGCCTAGAAAGCATGTTATTCTGAGTATTTCTTTTTTTTACCACTGAGGGGCAGTAGCAACCTTTTTTCACACAAGAGGTTATGATTTCAATCTTTTTGAGGGGGAAAATGTTTCAATATATACATGTGAGGACTTTAGGCTATTTTAAATATTCCACATATTTTTAACACCGATGCTGCTATGTTTAAGTGTGAATCAGATGGTCTTTTGATTGTATTTAGAATGAGAGCAAGCGTCCTCCCCTGCCTCCAAGGCCCTAGATGAGCTCTAGCCACACGGGCCCTCTCGTGCCAAGGCCAGCCTCCTTGAACCCTTGTCACTTCTTATCTCTCCCCGGAGTGCTGTCCTCATTCAGGTCCCTGCAACTCAGAAGGGCTTTCCAGAACCTTTCATCGAAAGTAGCTTTTCCCAGGGACCAGACAGGTTTTATGAGGTCCAGAGCTTACATAATTTGAGAAAAAGAATACAAAATTATGAATATAAAAATTCACACAGAAGCAAACATTTATTTAGAATAAGAAAATAAAACATCAAAGGACAAAATGAAAAAGCTGACACATACCCCAACCATCAGGAAAGCCAGAGAAAGAACATGTGTTTTTATTAATGAACTGCCTGACATAATGCTACGTCCTCTTTGATCACCTCTTCATATGACAGTGATGGTGTGATATTATTTTCTATACAGCGAATACAAAGATAATTCAGTCTTCGGAATAGTATCCTTGAGAGTATCGAGAGGTTTCCTTGGTTTTACTACTCATTGTTGATAAAGTCATGCAATTTTTTAAGATCGTTGTCAAAATTTGGGAAATTTCAAATGTTTTGTTTTGTGTTGGGGTGTATGGGGGGCGTGTGTGTGCTCATGGGCCTCCACACTAGTGGCTGCCCTTCCTTCAGGGGGCTCGGAACGGGCCTGTGCAGATGAAAAGCTCTGTTAGTTTCACCGTCGGTGGCCCTCTATCTCCACTCCCTGATTACTTGTCATCACCTCACTTGGTTTTCATTGTCCTCAGTACTTAAGACAATCCAAACTTATCTTTTTTTTTAAGATTTATTTATTAAGAGCGTGAGCGAGAGAATGCGCATGCGCATGCAGGGCAGTGGGTGGGGGGAGGGGAGGGGGGCAAAGGGCAAGGGAGACAAGCCACTCTGCGCTGAGCACAAAGCGTGGCTCTCTCCCAGGACCCTGAGATCATGACCTGAGTGGAAATCAAGAGCCAGCCGCTTTAACTGACTGAGCCACCCAGGCGCCTCAATCCAAACTTATCTTAATTATGCATTTGCCTGTTTACAGACTGCCTTCTCCCACTTGCAGTGTAAGCTGGCAAGGAACAGAGCCCTGAACAGTTTTGTTCAGGCTGTGCTCCCAGAGCCTCCCACAGGCTTGGCCTAGGTGAGGTTCTCAGTCATTTGTTGAATGAATGAGTGAATGAATTAACGTGGGATTTAATATCAATCTCTAAAATTTGTTCTTAGAATTTATGAATGTTGATTTTTCATAAGAACCATTTTAATGAAACTTAATTGCCCATCAAGTGTTATGAGCACTAATTGTGCTAATTGGATAATTTTCTGAAATGGCAGTTTTTACTTGAAATCATCACAATGTGTTCATTTCTTTGACTAGAAGTTTTGAAAGAGTAAAGCCACAGATAAGAGCTTAGAATTTATATGGACCTTAGATATTTGATAGAGCAGCTTTCAGACTTTCTTGCTCTGTAATTTAAAAACAAAACAGTTGACACCCTCACACATTTAAAGTTATTAATTTTTAAAAATCATAAATTTGAATATTTGCAAAGGCTGTTATTTCTAACAGTGTAAATTGACACTTTAATTGTATTAATTAGGAGCAAAATACCAAATCAATTTGATTCCTGCTTTCATCCATTTTAAAAATACATTAATGAGCACTTCTTTAACAGCAGAAAATATAGTGTTCATTTTTCTCCCTGAAATCTGTGTTTTCATTCCACTCCTCCTCCTCCTTTCAATGTCAAATATTTTTAAGGCTGAAAGTCTTCTATGGATAGACCCATCAAACTTGTCTACAACAAAAATATGTATATACATTTAAATTTAAATTTTTAAGGTTTTTTGATTATAGACTCAAAGTATTAAAAATTTTTGGGGATTGAGTTATTATAAGTATTATTAATATACAGATTAAAAATATAAATACAGGGCGCCTGGGTGGCTCAGTTGGTTGAGCGACTGCCTTCAGCTCAGGTCATGATCCCAGGGTCCTGGGATCGAGTCCCGCATCGGGCTCCCTGCTCTGCGGGGAGCCTGCTTCTCCCTCTCCCACTCCCCCTGCTTGTGTTCCCTCTCTCGCTGTGTCTCTCTCTGTCAAATAAATAAATAAAATCTTTAAAAAAAAAATAAATAAATAAAATAAATACATGACAGTCAATTTTAATACGTAATTATGAAAAGTAAAATTTTATTTGAAATGCATTTCTTAATCAGATGGGTGGAACTAATTTTTCAATAAGTTTATGTATCCATGTTTGAATATTACTTATGGCTAGAATTACACAGAGTTTAGCATCGATTGTATGCCTATCTGTTGTTTTATAGTTGTAAGTTCTGAGAAACCTTATTCACATAAATAAGCAGATGGGGAAGAATGTTTTGTTAGAGCACTATCACTCAGTTCTCTGAACTTCTTGTAAGTTTTACATTGTAAGCTTTACGATAACATTATCATCAAGAATTGTTATTAATGCACTCTCAGCTAACATGTCCTGCTTTTATATTGATAGCAAAGAATGAGGAACGGCCTGACTTGCAAAAAGATTATTTAATCAGTCAC
This sequence comes from Neomonachus schauinslandi, assembly GCF_002201575.2. Classification (NCBI taxonomy): domain Eukaryota; kingdom Metazoa; phylum Chordata; class Mammalia; order Carnivora; family Phocidae; genus Neomonachus; species Neomonachus schauinslandi. The sequence goes on along the minus strand of NC_058409.1, from coordinate 57,125,432 downwards.
TAAAGTCATTCACTTTCTCAACACCAGGACCTAGGAATCTCTCTGTGTTTGGTGTTTCAGGGATTTTCACATCTTTGGACAATCTTGGGTTTTACAATGAAGTGCCATAGACAGATTTGGGATGAGTGAAAGGTACACTTTTTAAAAATTTTGATGGTGGGAAGTAATTATTAAAGGAGAGGTAGTAAGGAGAACCCACAAACACCTGGACCAGAGGTGTGTTTTCCGGCAGATTAATGGCAGGAAACAGTCTTTTCAAATGTAAATTGAGGATCTGAAATTGATGTCCTTTAAATGACCTCTGTTTGTGTACCAAAGGGGAAAGTCTCACAGTTACATTGCTGTTGGAAGACCATGCGTCCTGAACCTATTTCCGAACCAGGTGTCCCCCTACCACACACCTTCCCTAGGCCTTCACTCTTCTAGCAATTAATGGTTTTATTTTTTAAAAAGTGCTCAATTATAATTAGCTTGTGAAGTTCCAGCAACTGTAGTCAAGACTAAAATATGAATACACTGTAGAAGGAAAAGAGCATTAGGCTCTGGCAGTATACTTCTAGAATATGCAACTTATTCTCGGGATCTATTTATCTAGGAGCTTCATACTTGGCAACTGTAGTAGGAGTATCAAGGGTGACCAACAATATTTAAAGGCCATTGGTAAGATTATGATTATTTACAATCACATCCACCAGGGTAAGTAACACACTCTTAGAAAAATAAGCTGAAATTAAAATACAAATCCAGTATTCAGTGATTCAGTTTCAATTCACCTAGCAAATACTTATTAAGCGTCTACCATGTGCCAAGAATGTACTGGTTGCTAGAGATTTTGAAATTAATTCTTAAACTAATTAGCTTATTGCAGAAAGACATGCACAGGGTGATTAAAAGCAGCCAACGCTGGGGCCACCTCTGTCTTAATTCAGCTCCATTCTTTCGGTTTAGGTGGCTTTAGGCAAGCCTCAGTTTCCTTTTCTTGAAAATGGAAATAATATGTAGTTCCTAGTATTACTGTAGGGCTCAAGGAGATAGTCATGTAATAAACACTCAGAAAATGGTGACTTGCAACTTTGTTATTATTATCAGCCCTGTTTTTATTCCTCCTCCTCCCCAACACCTGGCATGGTATCTGCACACAGGGGTAGACAGGCAATAAATGCTATCGAGTCCACAAATAAGTGGACATATAACAAATAACAAACATGTTAACATGCCACTCTATCTGTAAACAAAGGAATTACATTGTGAGCAAAACAGGTGATTATCGTTTTTACAGTATTCAGTCTGCTCAAATGCTAAATAACTTTAAAAATATTTATTTCTGCCTTCTGCTATTCAATGAAGGCATAGGTCTCACTATTAGGAAGCCTTCTGTGTTTTCAGACATTCTCCCATCTTTTTTTTTTTTTTTGCAGCAGAATCTATGGGGTGAGAATGATTGTAGGCTCTTTTAAAGTTATACAAAATAGTTCCAGGATATCCAAAAATTTCCTAGAACTATATGGATCTGGTGGGAAAAACATTTCACATTTTTGAGACTTCCCAGGTGGAAATGGGACCCAATGCCCTTGTGTTCTGTTGAGGTGAGAGTTGAAAGGACCGTGGAGGACATATTATTGTAGAGCATTTTTCTTGTGCCAGTTGGGGCCAGTCTGGCGGTACTAGGGGGCAATCCTTCCCCTTTCCAAGGTGAACAGTCCAACTACCAGGCTTCCAGGGTCTTTCCTAAGGATCCCTTTCTGTTGGCTCCCCTCTCTCTGCCTCTCCTTTCGCTGTTCTGACTATTCCGTCCAGGGACAAGGAAGGTGGGGAGTGTGTGCCTTGTAAAACACATTGTGGGGCTCCCATATCCCATGTACACATCTGGCTTCAGCTTTGGTAATTGTAATATGCTCTTTACATTGACCTGGATCCTACTTCTTGCTCTTAATCATTACAAAGGGTATTGGGTTATTAAAATTCGGAAACATATAAACGGACATTTAAAGGTTCCTTCTAGTGAACCATTCCTTTTCAAGAAGTTGAAATCTCTGTGCTGTATTGACTAAAAGGTCATGATTCATGGAATGTCTAAGACTTTGTTCATGGAAACCTAATCATAATCAGATGGTTAGAGATGTTGGCAATTTAGCACCTGCTGGAATAAATGGGTGGACAGACTTTAATAATCCAAATTCTTAACCTGCATGTATTTTCTCTACCTCAACTCGTTCCTGACATGTAGGCTCAGTCTTCTTAGTATTTGAGTTACTGGTTCAGCAGAAACCAGGAAAAAGAATAACTTTGTAGTCAGAATGTTATCCAACTGTATATTGTTTACTTTATTGTAAATACTGGTAAACAGTGGTCAATAAATAGTTTTATATTCCTTAAAAAAAAAAAATTCGGAAACATGAATAAAGCCCAGGAACTAGAGAGCAGGCTTTTAATTGATCACTCTACCTGGCTCCATTAATCTAGTCCTGAGTATGCTTGAGGAAATAGATTTTAAAGTGTCCCTTAAAATAAATATCATTATTTCTCATTATACTTCCTTTCATATACAGGACAAATTTTAAACTAGTCTTCAGGTTATGTTAGTACTTTAGGTAATGTTGGTACTCCCCATCTCTTGTCCTGTTTGAAAACTTAAGCCCAGCTACTGAATTGTGCAAGCAGTTGAAGAGAAGAATTAGGAATTTGTTTTGTTCTCTTTCCTAGCTCTGTTTTTCATTCTCTGCACGCCTACTCCTGCCCACAAATCCAAGGCTACAGTCTTCCTCTCTTAAAACATATTTGTGCCTACAGTGTACTCACTGGTTAATTTACACAGCTCTGATCATCCTGACAGGCGTATGCTTCCGACAGGTGAATAGCTCCGGGCAGTCACCTGGAGACACTTTCCTGTAATAACACATATGTTTCATGATGGGGCTATGTATCGCCCTTGTTTTCCAGACATAAGATGTGACAGAGTTCCGGTTTCTTGTCCTATGCCCTTAAGATATTTGTACTTTTTTCCATGTTTCTCTTTATGCGTGTCTCAGCAATCATTTTTAGTTTTTCTAATCTTCTCAACAATCCTCCAGATATTTCATTGTCCCTGTAGTTTTTTTTTTTTCCTTCTAGTTTGTAGAGGCTTGCTGAATTTAGGTAGGTGGGGTGTATCTTTCTCTGTAGTTTCCTCATTCCTTCCTCTCTACCTGTAGCCTCCCTTAGCTGCTCAGAAGCTCAGAATTCTCATGTCTTCCAGCTTCCAGTCAGGAAGAGAAGCAGTCCATGGAGGACAGCCCTTGGGGCGTCTGCTATGCACATCATATCTCTGCCTGTCTTTAAACTACTCCCTCACTCACAGGAAGGCTACCCAATAGCCATTACTATGTAAGATGCCTCACCCCCGGCCATGGCTGATTGGACCAGGACGGAATATCTAATCCAAACTGCCAATCAGATTTTTTTCTCCACAAATCCTGATTCATTTTTTTTGTTAAAGATTTTATTTATTTATTTGCGAGAGGGAGAATGAGAGACAGAGAGCATGAGAGGGAGGAGGGTCAGAGGGAGAAGCAGACTCCCTGCCGAGCAGGGAGCCCGATGCGGGACTCGATCCCGGGACTCCAGGATCACGACCTGAGCCAAAGGCAGTCCCTTAACCAACTGAGCCACCCAGGCGCCCAAGATTTTATTTATTTATTTGAGAGAGAGAATGAGAGAGAGAGAGAGAGCACATGAGAGGGGGGAGGGTCAGAGGGAGAAGCAGACTCCCTGCTGAGCAGGGAGCCCGATGTGGGTGGGACTCGATCCTGGGAATCCAGGATCATGACCTGAGCCGAAGGCAGTCGCCCAACCAACTGAGCCACCCAGGCGCCCATGATTCATTTTTTTTTTCAAGATTTTATTTATTCATTTGACAGAGAGAGAGAGCACACGCAAGGGGAGCGGTAGACAGAGGGAGAAGCAGGCTCCCCACTGAGCAAGGAGCCCAACGACATGCATTTGGTAAGATTATTGCCTCCGGAAGTTAATGTGTGTCGCAAAGGAATGAATCCTTCAAATCCCACCTTATTGGTGCCTTATGTGAGACTCGCCCTCCCGCGAAAGCTGACAGTTTCGTGGTTTTCCTCCAGCAGAGCTCAGCAGCTTCTACGTAGGAATAAAGAAGGTGTGTGGGGGGGGGTGCTCCAAGGCTGGGCTTTTCAGGGAGCGTGTGGTAAAGAGGAGAATGAGAAGTGAAGGTGCCGGTGGGAAAGCGGTTAGAGGGATGACCTGTGCGGCCCAGGTGGCAGAGCACTGAGGGTTTCTCCGCCTTGGCTGCTCCTTGGAATCAGCTGGGGAGCCTTTCAGAGTTTTGCGGGTTGAGTCCCTTCCCTGGTGCATTTGATGTCATTGATTAAGGCAGTTTAGTCATCCTGAGCTGCAAAATCTCCCCAGGTGATCCTAATACCTAACAACGGTTGCAAAACACTGTACGTAAGCAAAAGAAATGAAGTTAAATAGGCACTGCAAGATTGAAAAGGGAATGAAAGGTCAAGGTATTGGAGATCCTAGGACTGACTGAGGCCTGCATTCAGAAGGGAGGCTGCTCTGAGAGTGGTATGTCAGGATTGGTGGCGGTCACCGTCATGGATGGTTGTCATTTTCTGGGATACTGACTCGAGGCTGAGGTGTTCACACTCTTGCTGACTGGTGGAGGGACTCAGGGAGAAAGGTTGAAGGGACAAGGATGGGAGGAGGATGGGTGTTTGGATGACATGAACCTCAAGGGAGAAGAGGCTTTTTGGGGCGGGGGAGGGGTGGGCAAATGATGGTTGGAAGTTTAGAGGAGCTGTAACTACCCCCTTCCCTGTAGGCAGTTTAGGAGAAGGTAGGTGTATAGGAAAACTCAGTTTTCCACCTGTGAGACTTTCTTGTGTGTCTCTCTTACTACTCACACAAAACATTTCACTTCTGGTCACCAGATTGGTGGTGGGGGTGGTTCACCCACACCAAGCAATTCTCTGTGGTACCAGCTGCGTGTCCTAAAACTTGACTTAATCTCTAGGTACCTAGTGTCGGATTGCACAGGTTAGGAGCTCAGTCCCACAAAACTGCCCGCCCCACCTCCTTCCTTCAGATGCTAATAGCAAGTGCAGGTTCTCACCTGTACTTCTGACCAATTGGCTGTAAATCAGAGGTACCTGCCACCCCTCCTCGGGTTTGATGAATTTGCAAGAGTGGCCCACAGAATTCAGTGAAACACTTATTTGTGTTTACCACTTTGCTAAAGGATATGATAAAGGATACAGATGAACAGCCAGATGAAGAGAAATATAGGGCAAAATCTGGGAGGGTCCCAAGAGCAGGATTTTCTGTTCCCATGGAGTTGGGGTACATCACCCTCCTGGTGGATGTGTTCATCCTCCTGGAAGCTCTCTGAACCCTGTGCTATTGGGATTTTATGGAGACTTCATCACATCGGCATGGTCAATTATCAGCTCCATTGCCAGCCCCTCTCCCCGGGGTGGAGGATGAGGGGTGGGGCTTAAAATTTCAAGCTTCTAATCATGGTTTGGTCTTTCTGGTGACCAGCTCCCATCCAGGAGCCCACCCAGAGTCACCTCAGTAGAACAAAAGATGTTCCTTGTGTTCTTATCACTTAGGAAATTAGAAAGGTTTCAGGAGCTCTGTGCCAGAAGCCACGGGCCTAGACCAGTATATATTTTCTATGATCTCACGGTAGGGAAATGAGCAGTCTGCCGTAAGACAGAGCTGTAGTAGAAGTGAGGTCCTGGAAGAGAGCCTGATTCTTCAATATTACTGAGGTTTGGTTTCCAGATGACTGAGGATTTCTGTCTAAAATTTTCCAGAATTGAGTGAATAGATTGAGTGAATTGAGTGAATATGACAGCCTACACCACACAAGGGTCACAAATTGGCTGAATTCAGGATCATTTTTGTTTAGATCACAACAGGGTTTGGGGGCAAAAACTGAATTTGGATGTCTTTGTGTAGAGCCTGCTGTCTCCAGTTTATCCCAGATCCCACCATTAAGCTTTTTTTTTTTTTTTTTAAAGATTTTATTTATCTGAGAGAGAGAGCATGAGTGGTGGAGGGAGGGACAGAGGGAGAGGGAGAAACAGACTCCTCGCCAAGCAGGGAGCCCAATGCGGGGCTCAATCCCAGGACCCTGGGATCATGACCTGAGCCGAAGGCAGACGCTTAAGTAACTGAGTCACCAACACACCCTCCACCATTAAGCTTTAAATGAGCTCCTTCATACATGTATATTACCTCCTTGGCCCCAAGATTTTTGCTTCCTTAATTTTTTTTAAATAGGAAAAATTCCAGAATACAAAAGTAAAGACAATGGTATAATGAATCCCCCTATTTAATCCCCCAGACCTGGAGACTGCTGTTGGGACCCTCGGGGAGGTAAACAGAGCTGCACAATCCACATTTTTGCGAAAGCTTTTTGTTCATGTGACATGTTTCACTCTCACCCCACCCTGGCTTTCTAGTCGTTCTTTGTGTTTCAATGGAAGCGGCAACTTTTTATACACTTTCCCACATAATCACTCGATACAAATTTGTTGAGCCCCTTATGTGTGCCACATCCCCTTGCAGGCCCTGGAGCTAGAGCAGAGAGCAAAACAAATAACTCCGTGTCTATGACAGGAAGCAATTAGAAGGTTCTGAATTGAGGAGGGACATGATCTGCTTAATTTTTTTTTTTAAGATTATTTATTTATTTATTTGAGAGAGAGAGAATGAGAGATAGAGAGCATGAGAGGGAAGAGGGTCAGAAGGAGAAGCAGACTCCCCGCCGAGCAGGGAGCCCGATGCGGGACTCAATCCCGGGACTCCAGGATCATGACCTGAGCTGAAGGCAGTCGCCCAACCAACTGAGCCACCCACGCGCCCCATCTGCTTAATTTTTAAAAGCATCACCTAGGGGGCGCCTGGGTGGCCCAGTCAAGTAAGTATCTGACTTCAACTCAGGTCATGGTCTCAGGGTCCTGGGATCGAGCCTGGCTTGGAGCCCTGTGCTCCCTGTGCTCAATGGGCAGTCTGCTTGTCCCTCTCCCTTTGCCCCTCCCCCTGCTCATGCTCTCTCTCAAATAAATAAATAAAATCTTTAAAAAAAAAAAAAAGTGTCACCCAGGAGACTCCATGGAGAATAGATCTGAGGAAGCAGGGAGACTGCTGGAGACACCTGTGTGATAATATAGGTAAGAGATGATGGTGGCTTGCTCCAGGGAGACAATGGGAGGAAGGAAGTGAAAGTGGTCAGATTTTGGATATATGTTGAGGGTAGATGTGACCGATTTTGTTCATGGCTTGAAAGTGAGTGTGAGAGAAAGAGAGGAGTGAAGGAGGACTCCAAGATTTTGGCTTGAGCAACTGGAAGATTGGAGCTGCCATTCTCTAAGATGGAAGATGGAGTGGCAGGGGCAAGTTTACGTGGACAAGGGAAGAATAGGACCTTGTCCCCACAGTCAAGGTGGGCTGCCCCTAGGGTGTGGAGGGCTCTGGGACATATTTTTATGTATTTGTACATTTATGTAAATGTAGAGGAGTACATCTTCCAACCGTGTTGTTAGGCCATAAGCAGTGCCTTCCTAGGATGTGATTGACTGTGTTCCTGCCCTCAACACACATGCATCAGGCAGCGCTGGAAAAAAGGTTCCATTCACTCAAGAAATGTCCATCCCTCGTCTGGCATGCCTAACTTGGGAGTCTAGGACAGCTCCATATCCATAAGAGGCCAGAGGACATTGATGCGAATGGCCTGTTGACAATATGGAACAGTGTCTGGAAACCCCTCAGAGGAAGAGGCACAGCCACCCCTGGAGGAGGCCTGACACAGGGGTGGGGTGGGGGCGGTATTGTTGGTGGGGCAGGAAGTGATGATGTCTGGGGAAAGATGCACAGGGCAGAGAACTCTCATTGCCACCCCTGCTGCTCTTGACTGGTGTGGCCTGGGGGTAGCGCTGAGGTGGGAACCCCAACAGTTGAGAGCCAATGCGGGGCCCCTGTAGGCCACTCAAGTCAAGGGCTGACAGAGATCTTTGGTGGCTCAGAGCCCTGAACTTGTCCTGTGTCTGACATGACTCATACTAAATCCGTGTTAGCATTATACTAGGCAGCTCATCTCACTTGATTCCGGGACATTAACACTGCACCTGCCAGTGGGAGGCATCCTATCCCCAGGTGCCCCTGCTGGAACTGGGGCCAAACAGAGTCCCAGAGCTCCTTGGGGTACTTGGTGACTCTAGGAGTGAGGTGGAAGTGGGAGGCATGGGAAGGGGGTATAGAGGGTCATTGGGCACCCAGAAGGGAAGAAATAGTGACCAGGTCCCCTGCTGACCTGTCCAGGCCTGGGACACCCCTCCTGGATTGTTCAGCTGACCCTGACTGGTCTTAGCCACTAGACAGGACTTAGAAAATTTTGAGGAAGGCATCTCTGGTGAACAGGTCCATATTTGGGACACCCTGCCTGGACAACCACCAGTAGGGGCTCAGGACCCAAGGTCCAGGGCCCAGGTCAGGGACTGACTTGGGTCTAATGGTCAGACCGATGTCAAATACATGTTCTTGGAGATGGTCCAGTCTGGAGATCTAAATCTGGGAGCCATTAAGATTCTGAAAATGGCTTTATGGAAGAAGGAAGAAGTTCTGAGGCTTCTCAAACTCCACCACCTTAATAAAATGTGAGAAGGCGGTTCTCTCCCTTCCTAGGTAGATGAAAAACTCTGGACAAGAATTATTGGCTTGATGGTTTATAGAACTTCCACAGCATACGCAAACCTTCAAAGAACTCCGAGTCCTGAAAACAGAAACAGTTCATAATATGAAAAACCACAGACCCAAGTCTCCCTAGGAAGCTGTACCTGTGGAGAGGAATGACATTTTTCATTTCCCAGTGCCAGGCCGAGTCTAGGCTAATAACATTTTCCCTGCCCTCTGAACAGTGTTATTTGTTTTAGTCTGCTGTCTGTGTAGTCAGGGGAATAATTAATTAACAGTTAAGTCTGCTGGAAACATACCACCAAGTGGCGCTCGGTAAATATTTGTTCACAACGATGGGGTTATTGCTTATCTATACCATCGAATTAGAAACAGAAAATTGTGGAGTTTTTCTCAGCAAGGTGTTAGAGATTTGTCATCATATAGGTGAGAAAATTGAAGGTCAGAGAAGCGATGTGATTGATCCAATGGTTGTAACACTATAGTAGGGGCCAAGCAAGCCTTGTACCCCAAATTCCTGATTCTAAATTTATTCATTGCTTTTTCTGCTACATTGCACTAGTGTTTGTGGGAAACGGCTGAATTCCACTAAGCAAATTCATATGTTGAGACATTAACCTTTCCAAAGAACAGTAAAATCTCATTAAGTCAGAATAATTGGAAGAATGGCCAGGATGAATCGGGGGGGGAAGTTTGAACTATTTTCGGAGATACTCAGCTTTTTCCTTTCAAGGCCATGGAGTAGATTGGAACAAATAACCACAAAATGAGGCCGAGTAGAGGTCTCACTGAACTTGTGTGAAGGAATAAAGAGGAATAATTCATAAGTGGTACATTAACAGTTTGCATGTAAGTGATGACTACTAAAAATATTATTTTAGTAGAAATAGATTTTTGTTAAAAGTAAGCTTAATGTTTCCCTTGAAAACTCCTTGCAAAAATTTACATGGGGACGTCCACGAATATGTCAGTCAAACCATGTGTTAAAATGATCATGCCTTTGATTTAGTGGCATGTAAATTAACCTGTTTGGTTTTGCTGTACTCAAATTGGCATTATTTCTGTAGCTCACAGCAGCACGAATAATGACCTCTGTCTCTCCTTTTCCATCCCTTTGATTTTTCTATCTGTCCAAGGCCAACAGAATGCCTCTAGCTGCTGGAAAACTGGAGGTATTTTCTATCTACTCTTTTCCCTGCCCACACTCCCAGCCGCTTTTCACCAAGTGACCCTCCCCTTCCTGCCACCATCTGTGAGAAGTCTTCATATTTGGCTGTCTGTCAGGTTTTCCGTCCACACACTAACATTAAATTGTTCCTGAAGATGTTTAGAAGTGCTGGGCCTTGCTGTCTCTAACTCTGTTGTTTAGCCGAACTGTCAGACCTACTATTCCTGAAGCAGTTGGTAGGCATCTTCTGTTTTTCTCTCTTCAGACTGACTTCTCCTTCCTTTGTTGTGTAAGAATTAGGGTTGTCTACCTGGCAGGTAACACATAAAGGCTCCACACTGGGCAAGGGGATGTTATCCACTGACAGGAGGCTATTTGGGAAAACAGTCTGTGTAATGCTCTCAGCCAAGCTATGTGTTCAAAGCTGGGGAAAAAGGATAGATCTCTGGCGAAAATGGGCACATATAAGGCTTTCTTTGCTGGGTGAGTTGTTCTGGATGGGATTCAAAGATCCATGTATCTTAGGAAAAAACTGACCAAAACAGAAAGGAGGGCTACAGATATTTCTGCCATTTGATGTTAGCTTCTTCTGATGAAATAGCTTAACGTCAAAGCAAAATAGAGCTCCTCAGGCTTTCCCCACCGGTGACCTGCTGCCCCCCTCTGGAGAAGTTAGAAACTGAAACTTCGGTTCCTTCCTGTCCGGTTCTGTCTCCATTGTGGGTTTGTATTCCCATGGCTTCCTTCGGAAAGGCTTTTGGCTTTGCTACAGTGTAAAGAAGCGCAGGGCCATAAACTGCACACCATGTGTTTAGTGAGTTTACACTGTCTCTGAGTAATGCAAAGATTTTTATTTCCTGGCTGGGAGGATGAACTCCTTAGTTTTGTGAACTATATGTCCCGGTTCCATTGTCCTTCTACCAACAATCCAAACTAAAACCATCTTTCTTGGCAGTCTGGGACTAGTAAGAAGTCCTTTCTGACTTGGCATCCTGCCTTAGGAATCTTATCCTTAAATGGGAGAGTTTGGACTCCTGATCTCTAGGGTCCCTTTAGCTGATTCTATAAAAATACCTTTACCTGTGAGAAATGTATATTTAACTTGAAGAAACTCCTAGGTATTAAAAAAAGACTTTTATCGAACAAGATTTCGGGAAATAAAACAAATGCACTTGGTGGAATGGTTGAATTTCAAAAAAAATTTTCAAAATAGAAAATCTGCCGCTAGGAGGCAGTGTTGTCATACAGTTTTAGTAAAGCATATCCAATATAGGTCTTTTGAGGGAATTTTTTTTTTTTTTTAAGATTTTATTTATTTATTTGACAGAGGGAGACAGAGAGAGAGAACACAAGCAGGGGGAGTGGGAGAGGGAGAAGCAGGCTTCCCACTGAGCAGGGAGCCCGATGTGAGGCTCGATCCCAGGACCCTGGGATCATGACCTGAGCGAAGGCAGATGCTTAACAACTGAGCCACCCAGGTGCCCCTTGAGGGAAATATTTTTTAAATAGAAGGATATAAGAATGATTAAATCAAAGGACATGAGAATGGTAGAAAGATATCATGTTTTGCGTGGCAATAAAGTTCTGAAAAGAGTATTAAAGGGGCATCCATCTTACATAGTAATAGAACAGTAAGTTGAATAAAAGTTTCTATCATCTATGAATGAAATATGAAATATTGAACCTGATTTGAGAGAAATGGTAGGTAGCAACTTTGTAAAAAAAAAAAAAAAATAGCATTGGGGCGCCTGGGTGGCTCAGTTGGTTAAGCGACTGCCTTCGGCTCAGGTCATGATCCTGGAGTCCCTGGATCGAGTTCCGCATCGGGCTCCCTGCTTGGCAGGGAGTCTGCTTCTCCCTCTGACCCTCCTCCCTCTCATGCTCTCTGTCTCTCATTCTCTCTCTCAAATAAATAAATAAAATCTTAAAAAAAAAAAATAGCATTTACTCTCCTTTTATTGCTCCTCAGCCACATGCAGCCTCTGAAAGCCATGCCACTTTGGCTCTATTTCTGTGCACTGGAGGATGAGGGGTGGATGACTAATTATCTTGGTAAGAAAATTCTAGAAATATCTTTCCCCTTAAATACTGCTGCCTTCTCCTTTAAAACTCAAATACTTGCGAAGTAGGAAGGTTGAGATGAATAAACTGAGGCACAGAAATTTCATGTAAAACTTAAGTAAATTACAGAATGGAAATAAGAATCAAATACAAATAGCTGAATAAATTAGTTTTGAAACAGCTAAACAAAGAATGAGTAGAAAGCATCATGAACTTTTTTTTTTAAGATTTTATTTATTTGACAGAGAGAGACACAGCGGGAGAGGCAACATAAGCAGGGGGAGTGGGAGAGGGAGAAGCAGGCTTCCTGCGAGCAGGGAGCCTGATGCAGGGCTTGGTCCCAGGATCCCGTGATCATGACCCGAGCCAAAGGCAGAAGCTTAATGACTGAGCCACCCAGGCACCCCAGCATCATGAACTCTTAATAGAGTAGCCATGTTTATGTTAATATGATCTTGGGGCTTGAGCTCTCATTGGAGAGTAGATGTTATCAGGTAAAAATATCATAGTTCTCAATCTAGGAAACTTGGATAGAGTTTGGAGAATCCCTATTTTTTTCTTTATTATACTTTTTTTTTTTTTAAGCTACCAAGGTAACACAAACTCATTGTTCCTTGGCCTTACTGACTGAAAGCTTTTAGGTGGATCCAGTTTTGGGCGGGATGGAGAAAGCCTAGATACTGATGTCTTCTTTCCCCTCCCCACTGGTCTGTATGTTTCTTAGTGATAGTAATGGGTCAGGTAAGAGAGAACAACTCTTGAACTCTGAGAGGATGACTCTGGTCTTTTGATACTTACTGATGATGTCTAATATGATTGACTTTCTAAGAACAAACTTAAAGAAATAGCAAAGTCCCCATATCTGAAGTGTTCCATGATAGTGTTTTTCAAACTGCTGGGTCATAAAATCAATTTGAAGGGTCTCAGCAGGCATGTTTTATCAGTGAGATAGGATGGAAAGGAATGGAATAGAAAATACCAAAATGGCTCACATTTTATTTCAGTGGTTATATGGTATGTGTTTTATTGGGTTATTACATGACTTTTGTTTCTTACTAAGGGTCATGTTCAATAGAACTTGGAAGTCACTTCCCTATAGCACTTTATCTGTCTCAGTCATGTCAGCTCACATCTCATCCTCCTTGCTAACCTGCAAACTAACTAAAGTGGGAATGAATATCTGAATTACTTCTCATTGGCCGCAGTGATTTCCCTAATACCTTATGTGTGGTATAGGGAACCTGTTTAAGATTTACTTCTTACTTATTTTGCTTCTAAGTAAATTTCTAAAATATACTTTTAAAATCGTCAAGTGCTCTTTGTAGTTCTGTTTTGTTTAGCTACTACCAATTTTATATGTAGCCTGGCATTAACATAAGCATTACTTTTAAACCATCTTTTCCTTATTTTTGGGAACTGTGGCCCAAACATAGAAGTCACTAAAAATGGGTTCCTTTGAGGCTACTGTGCCGATTTAAATTTCTGTTTTTCAAAGAGCTCTTTCAGCTGCTGCTCAGTTGTGGCTTCTTTCTGCTGCATCAGCGCAGCTGTTCCTTTGGTCACTCCCCAGGCGTCGGGCTTTGACATTGAAGGGTTGTATGGCCTGCCCGAGGCTATCCGAAGATTCTCCCAGTATTCCTTCCTGGCCCTGGGTGAACAAAACACACAACATTAGACTCCTTCCTGAGTATCAGTGTCTATGTGTCACTGGGCTAGTATACCTCTACAGAGCTGTCTTTGGACTCTTGAGAGTATGCCCATTAAAACACATTCATTAATCTGGACTAAAACTTTTTTTCAGGATCTATCGGTCTAAAATTACTTTGAAATTATTTTTTTTATTTAATTTTTATTTTTAATTATTTATGTATTTATCTTAGAGCGAGAGAGAGAGAGCACAAGCGGGAGGGGCAGAGGGAGAGGGAGAGAGAATCTCAAGCAGACTCCATGCTGAGTGCGGAGCCTGATTTGGGCCTAGATCTCACCACCCTGAGATCACGATCTGAGCTGAAACCAAGAGTTGGATGCTTAACCGACTGTGCCACGCAGGCGTTCCCGAAATTATTTTTTAAAATATCTGCATAGGGATCAAAAGCTAAGAATTCAGGATAAGGACATTCTCTGTCGACTTTACCCTACTCCCCCATCCTAACTTTCTGGCACTCTACCTCACGAGCCAGCTGAGCTCCTCAAACCCCGCATCACTTCTGCATGTCTCACCCTGCAGATCCAGCCTCCTCCTCCTTTCTATTTCACTGTCTCCCACTTCAGGCCTCATCACATCCGATACATTTCTAGCAAAGGCTTCCTCACAGTTTTCCCTGTCTCAAGGCTATTCAAACTTGCAAACCTAACCTTGGACCGCTTGAGATCCTCCCGTGTGATAAGGTCATACATAACTCATGAGAACACATAAAAGTCCGCCTCCTAGTCCTGAGGTGTGTCTGCTATCACATTCTGTCTCTGATAGTCCCACACTTCTGGTTTCTCAGTACACCATTCTCTTTCCACCTCTCAGAGCTCTCATGTAGGCTCTTCCCTTGTCTGGTATGTAACTCGTCCTTCAAAATTCAGCCCAGGCATCCGCTCTCTTAGAAATTCTTCGTTAACCCTCCTCTGCCTTTTGCCCCCGTGGGCATTAGCTCAGGCCCCACAGCACCTGTGCATGTCTTCATACTTGAACTTACTATGCCAGTTTGAACTTACCTGTTTATCTCTCTGCCTACTAGACCGTTACCTCCTTGGGGCCAGGGCTGTGCCTTGTTCTTGCTACCTCAGCATCCGCAACAGTGTCTGATAGAGTTGTGCAGAGTCAATGTGCTGAACAGAGGGCACCTACTCCCCCTGCTTGGGTGTTCATCCTTCATTCAGCCCCTGCTTTATCTCGTGGCTAGTTAGCCCTTCAAAATACAGCCCCCCAAATCCCTTCTTCTAAAACGTCTTTCTGGGGACGCCTGGGTGGCTCAGTTGGCTGAGCGTCTGCCTTCAGCTCGGTTCCTGGTCCCGGAGTCCCGGGATCGAGCCCCGCGTCGGGCTCCCTGCTCGGCAGGGAGTCTGCTTCTCCCTCTGACCCTCCCCTCTCTCATGTTCTCTCTCTCAAATAAATAAAAAAAAAATATCTTTCTGTTAGGCAGAGATAGCCATTCTCTTGTTACTTTTTAAATCTGTGCCTCTACCAAAGCAGTTACAACAGTGTAATCCATTGACTTTCTTATCCATTTTCCCCAGTAGACTCTGCAATTCTCTGGACAGCTCTTCATTTATTTTCCCAGTGCTCTGCACATTGCCTGATGTAAAATCAGTTTGTTTATTGTTCATCTTCCCCACTGGAGTGTAAGCGCTGAGGGCAAAGACCAATCTTATTCACCACTGTCTTCCCAGCTCCAAGAATTGTGCTTGGCACGGAACAGGCACTTAGTTAATATTTGTTTTATTTAGCTTATACTTAAATCTTAACCAGTTAATTCAATGTTGTTGAGGGTCCACCACATGGTACTATCCCAGAGCATGAAATCACATTTCATTGCAACTGGCATTATTTATATGCTACATCTTAAAGCCTTCTCCAGGGACGCCTGGGTGGCTCAGTCGGTTAAGCGGCTGCCTTCGGCTCAGGTCATGATCCCAGGGTCCTGGGATCGAGTCCCACATCGGGCTCCTTGCTCGGCGGGGAGCCTGCTTCTCCCTCTGCCTGCCTCTCCCCCTGCTTGTGTTCTCTCTGACAAATAAATAAATAAAATCTTAAAAAAAAAAAAATTATAAAAAAAAAATAAATAAATAAAGCCTTCTCCAGAAATCACTACCTAAGGTTATTCTGTAAATACCTCTGTGAAAGAATTTTTTTTTTCTGTGAAAGAATTTAAGGGGGATAAGTGAGTATCATCACACAGCAAATTAGCTATATTCTTTGTTATAACATCACTTGGACATATTCACAATTGAAATGATTTGGTTTGGCAAATATAGTTGAAAAGTTCTTACCTTGCTCTAATCCACGGTTTGGTGTGCATGTCCAAACCACTTCCCCAGCTGCCATGCTTTTCCGAAGCTGGGGGCAAAAAGCCCCTTTCGGGGGCCAGCTCCTCTGCAATTGCCCTGATGTGGTAGGGCTCAAATCCACAGCATCCGCCAATGTACCTGATCCCCAGATTGTAGGCCTCTCTGGCATATTTTTGAATATCCCATCTGGTTGCAACTCTGGGCTCCAGTCCTATAATAAATGGAGTGAATTCTTTATTTAAAAAAATATTCAAGGGACGCCTGGGTGGCTCAGTCGTTAAGCGTCTGCCTTCGGCTCAGGTCATGATCCCAGGGTCCTGGGATGGAGCCCTGCATCGGGCTCCCTGCTCCGCAGGAAGCCTGCTCCTCCCTCTCCCACTCCCCCTGCTTATGTTCCCTCTCTCACTGTGTCTCTCTCTGTCAAATAAATAAATAAAGTATAAATAAATAAATAAATATTCAAAATAAACAGCCATAATAGGTATGTAATTTTCAATAATGGAATTAAATAAATTGTCAATATCTAATTCTTAACTTTTAAAAACTATTAGGTAATTTGTGTTTGCATTTCCAGTATTAAATGCTGTGGTAGCCAACCTTCAAGATAGTTCCCAATGATCCCGTCCCCTCTCATATCAGGTTGGTCTGCGAGACCAATAGAGTATGTCAGCAGGGATCATTAGTGACTTCTGAGCCTGGGTTATACAAGCCATTATGGTTTCTGCCTCAGTCTCTCTTATTCTTAGAACAGCAGCCATGGTGTAAGAATACTCAAGCATCACAGTGGGAAGGCCCATAAGCGAAGGGACTGAGGCCTCCAGTCAACAGACAGCAAGAAACAAACATCTATGCCCAACAGCCAACAAAGGGAGATTGGAAGTAGACTCCCTAGCTCTCATCAGGCCTTCAGATGACTACAGACCTGACCAATATCTGGACCGCAACCTTGTAAGGGACCCTGAGCAAAAACTATCCAGCTAGGCTGCTCCCAAATTCATGACCCACAGCAACTCTGAGATATAATAACTGTTTATTGTTTAAAAGTCCTAAATTTTGCAAAAATTTGTTATATGGGGAAAAACCCAATGCCTTGCCATTCCTCCAGGGTTCTTATAATATCTGAGGGTCCCTATAAAATATAGTACATGATCTAAGGACCTTAGAATGGAATAGGAGGCTGGCCAGGCTGTGGCCCTCTCTGGCTTGATTTTCAGGTAGACTCACCCCCACTTCCCAAACGTGCTTTCTCACTTTTCCCTGATTGCAAGTCCACCCTCACTTCATCTGCTTGGTCTCTTCGTCCAGCTCTATTATGCAGTGACCCAGTGATGGCATCTTCCCTTCCCCCCAAAACTCTACGGTATCTGAGCAGCATTCAGAATAGGAGAAAAGTGTCTTGGACATAAATTGGTCTATCCTTTTAATTTTTCTGATGAGAAAATTAAGATCTAGAAGAACTAAAGGTTTATGATTTGGCAACAGAGCTGGAACCAGGGCCACTACCTTTGCTGATCTCACCTGGAAGGGCATCCTTTTTACCAAACTACAGGTAAAAGGTTCAGAGGTCTTTTTTGCTTGCTGGTTCTATCTTTTCCTTCTACTGTGGTCCAATATCAAGGAGTTTTTGGCTGTAGGGAGGGAAGCTGGGGGCAAGAGATGAGACATGCTGCCATTTCTTTACTACGAGAAAGCTCTATGGCTATAAATTTGGAAATTTGTCAAACATCAAGACATTGAGATGATTTATAAAACGTCTGTCTTACCAAAGGGGAATTCTGGTAGATCGATAAATCCCTGTTTGTTGCAGTCAGGAGTGTGGTAGGCCAATGGCTGACTCATCAGGTGGGCTTTCAGTCGGGCAGCCTCCAAGCCTTCTTTCATGAGCTTCACTGTTTGTAAACTAATTTTGGGATCAAAATGGCAGTTCACGCCAACGATGGAAGCTCCTGCAAGTGGAAGAACAATTTAGCTTCAGGGATTCATCAGATAGGAAGGCTCAGTTCTCCTCCCTTAATCAGGGAGCTTTTATTTGGAACAGTGAATTGTGAATACAACCTTTGGTTCTTGCTTCCTTGCAAACCTATCTTACCTTTGGGTGGGAGTGATTGCTAATAGGCAGCAAGGGCTTTCTGTGAAAGGTGTTTTGAAGAATCTGTTACAATGTTAGTGTCATTTATGCACACTTGGCTGTCCCTCTTTTTTCCAGAAACTCATTATTAGAGTTTTTTTTAACTCCATATTTTAGAAGTCAATTTCTCAGTCTTTCATACTAATTTTTCAGCACTCCCAGCTGCTCGATTGCACCTGTGGTTATCATACCACTCATTTGAGGAACAATGTTTCCTTTTAGCAGGCCAATTTAATAATATCACTAATCCAGATTCAGTGGCAAGCGTCTCAGTGGTCCTCACTGGGCTGGGTGTACAGTTTGCTCCTTTGTTCTTGTTCCAATCCTGCCTCCTGTTATTCTTCTGAATCAGGTTTTTTCTTGTTGTTGTTGGGTTTGGTTTTTTTTTTTTTTTTTTTTTGGGTCAAGAGCACCAATGACCTCAATCTTGCCAAAGCCAGTAGCTGATTCTCTGTTCTCATCTTACTCCATGTCTCGGCAGCATTCAGTCTGCTGGACCATCCCTTCCTTCATCAATACTCCCCTTCTCTTGGCTTCTCATGCTCTCTGAGTGTTGCTCCCACCTTGCTGGCTGCTTTCTTTGGATGTTAGGTGCTGAGCCCCCACTCACGACCGAACCTTTCAATCCTGCAGTGTCACAGGATTCCCGTGAGCCACCTTCTCTTCTTCACCTCTACTTCCTTTCCAGTCTCAGGGCTCTCAGTATGAACTATATCAAGAACTCTCCAGACTTCTCTCTCTAACCCGGACCTTTCCTTTGGGTCCCAGACTTGTACATTCAACAGCTCAGTTAACATCTTCACTTGGATCTTGACTACCTTTTTCTTTCTTCTTCTCCTTCCCTTTTTTTTTTTTTTAAATTTTTTGGATGTTCTGCTGCCAGCGTTTCTCTTTCCTTGCTTGACTTCATTACAATAATGAATTAATCATAGGTTGGCCACTTACTGGATGTCTATTAGGTATAAAGGTCCTTCTAAGGGGCTATAGAAAAATAAAAATATAGGACATAGTCCCTGACACCAAGGACTTCATAATTTAGCACAGGGCTTCCCTAGGTTTGCTCCATGAAAGTAAGGCTCTATGATCAATTAAGTTAGGAAGTAGGTATTTACTTTGTCCCTTTCTTGGAGACTGTCAATATATACAAACCTGTCAGGCCTGAGAAATTCTGTGTATTGTTCCAATTTTAGTATATGTGCAGCCTAAGTGAGCACTAAGGCTCTGAGAAATTCTGTTGTAAAGAGACCTGCTTAACTTGGTTTAATACAGCACTTTCTTTCTTTAAGATTTATTTATTTATTTGAGAGAGAGCGCACATGAGCAGGAGGAACAAAGGGAGAAGGAGAGAGAATCTCAGCCTGATGTGGGGCTCCATCTCATGATCCTGAGCCAAAACCAACAGTCGGATGCCTACGGGACTGTGCCACCCAGGGGCCCCTAACACAGAATTTTCTAAATGTATTTCACTAAGGAACGTTCTACTAACATTCTCACAGATTAGAAAATGTTGACTGAGGATATTCCAAATGAGTGGTATAAGTAGAAAATCTTACATTTGCTGAGAGGAAGGCGTGTTCACTTGGGGTAGGGAGGATCATGTAAGGGGACGTGGAGGTAGAATTTGAGCTGACATTGGAAGACGGACGAGATTTATTAGGCGGATATTTATTGAGGACCTATTTTGTGCCAAGTGCTGCGCTAGGGCCCAGGGCGCTCAAAGTTGAGCCAAACAAACATAGTCTCTGCCCTCTTTGATCTTACAGTCTAGTGAGTCAGACATTAAAGAGATAAACAAATGAGACAAGCGGCAAGCGCTACAAAGAATATAAATAGCGTGCAGTGATGTCAAACACTGTGGCCACCTACCTTGAATGGAATGGTCAGGGAAGAACTCGATGCAGGCCAAGAATCTCTGCTGGTTAACAATGGGGTGATGAAAGCCTCCTCTGATCTTCCCGAAACAAGTTAACTTGCTTCTTCCCTCCCCCCATTTTTATATTTCCAGTAAAAAGTTAGGATTATTTAGTTTCATTCCTAAATCTAATTGTTACCATTAAGGACAAATATTCAGTGACTTTCATGAAATATCAGGAGTTGGCTAACAATCAGAAATTAAACATAGCCAATCAAAATCTCCCTGTTCCACAGAATGAGTTGGACTCTTCCACTGACACTGAGCAGCTCTTTGAATTAAAAATGAGGCAGCTTTGGGCGCCTGGGTGGCTCAGTTGGTTAAGCGACTGCCTTCGGCTCAGGTCATGATCCTGGAGTCCCAGGATCAAGTCCCGCGTCGGGCTCCCTGCTCGGCAGGGAGTCTGCTTCTCCCTCTGACCCTCCCCTGTCTCATGCTCTCTCTCTCTCTCTATCTCATTCTCTCTCTCAAATAAGTAAATAAAATCTTTAAAAAAATAAAAAAAAATAAAAATGAGGCAGCTTTGAAAACAGTCTGTGAGTTTTCCCTAATTGAAATGAAACCCCATGTTAGGAATGGAAATTATTTAAAAAGACAAATTACATGGCCCCTATTTCATACCGAAAAAAAATTTAAATTTATTATACCAGTTACAAAAAGCAAAGCATATCAGGAATTTATGAAAAGGGAAAAACTTTGGCAAAGAAGGCAACTGACTTAAAAGTTATTGTCTAAAGACCTCAACTTAAGGCTAAAATAAAACACACTTTTTCCTCATGCTCCTTTTGATTTACTGAACTTCTTCCCATTTCTAGGTGTTACACCTTCAGCAGAGGTCCAGTTGCCCCTTTCAAAAGGCTGGTATTTGTGTGTGTATATATTTTTTTTCTTTATTTTACTTTTTTCTCTTTAGGAGTCAATAATGATATTATCAACACTCCTAGGAAAGCACATTAATGGTTTTCCTTTAACAAAAGTAGTATATAATGATTCATAGGTGGACCTACATTTGTACGCAGTTTTAAAAGACTCACTAACGGCAAACCGGTCAAAATCCATTATCACCTGCTTTAACCAGGCGCACTGCACATTCGCCGGGGCTCACGCCATGCAAATCTCCCTCTGGGCCGATGCACATGGTTGCTGCCACAGGTTTCCCAGATGTTTTCAAGGCTTCCACTGCCCACACAGCCTCTTCAACATGCTCGAAATACTGAAATGAGATCAGGTTAAGATACTTTTTTATCTTGTTTCTCCCCAGACGATTAGGAAACTTATTTTAGTGCTTAAAAATGATCACTAGATGAGTGGTCTTCAAACTTTGAGTTGTGACCCATTAGCATTTTTTTTTAATGGAATAGAAGGGTGATTACTGTGAACTGCAGTCAAAAGGTTTGAAGAACACTTCATTAGATTAACTGAATCAAATTCAGTAGAAGCCCTAAATTGGAAAAAAGATTTTAAAACTAAATATTTACTAGCCGTGATTGGCAACTAATTTCACATCCTCCTCATGAAAGCACAAGGTAGAGAAAATGTACTAAGTGCATATGTCTCATCTTTGGTCACATCTTTGTTTACCTCGGCAATCAAGAAGTCCACGTTCTTCTTCATAAAGACCTCTAACTGTTGCTGAAATACTTTTTTAACTTCAGTTTCACTCTTGCAACTAAGGT
This sequence comes from Neomonachus schauinslandi, assembly GCF_002201575.2. Classification (NCBI taxonomy): domain Eukaryota; kingdom Metazoa; phylum Chordata; class Mammalia; order Carnivora; family Phocidae; genus Neomonachus; species Neomonachus schauinslandi. The sequence goes on along the minus strand of NC_058409.1, from coordinate 57,103,779 downwards.
ATGAAGGTGTTTGACTCACGCCTCCTGCCACCAAAGCGTCTCCCTCATCAGCCACTTGCCGGGCAATGTCACAAGCAGCTTCATTGACTTTCTGCCCCTAAAATGGGTGAAATAGGATATATCTACATTTTCACGCAGAATTGAAACCAAATTATTATTCAAATGTCCACATTTCAGTTGGATGTTACCGTAGAGAGATTATTCTAGAAGATGACAGTGATAGAATAGTTCAATTTACCAAGCTGAGCAATTTGCAGTAACACCACCACCAATAATAGTAATGAAAACACTAAATCTAATGATGGTATCTAGGATATTACATACCAAAGCTCTGTGAGAGGATAAAAATCTTTACATAAAAGGATCTGGTACCTTCCAGTGCCTAAGCTGCACTTAGAAGAATACCTAGCAAATAGTGGTGATGATGATGATGATTTGCTCTTAAGATCGACAAGAATAAACTGTAATTAAAATGACTACAGAATTCATGAATTTTTGTCATTATGTATTTTCTTAGTATATGTGCTGCCGAAGCGAGCACTGTCATTATGTATTTTCTTAAAGGATAAATGTATCGCACGGTATTTTCTAATTACTTAGACATTAAAAATTGACACTTGTCTTCAATAAACCCCAGTGCTGTAGCTCACACAGACTTAGGGAATTTTAGAACTTCTTGTTTTGTGGTGCCTGGGTGGCTCAGTCAGTTAAGCATCTGACTCCTGATCTCAGCTCAGGTCTCGATCTCATGGTTGTGAACTCAAGCCCTGCGTTGGGTTTCATGCTACGCGTGGAGCCCACTTAAAAAAAAAAACAAAACAACAAACAAAACAAAAAACAAAACTTCTTTTTCATTATAGGGATTGAGAAATTGTCACTTTGACGGCATAGGTAAATGGTTTGCCCAACATGACACAGTTGATAGCTGAGTCAGGAAGTTTCCGGGGTCACTGCGCCCTTCCTTGTGCCTTTGACCTTTCTCCTACATTGTCCCACATTAAAAAACTGTAAGGATGTAAGAATTCGTAAGGATACCCACTCAGCAACTTAGGAGACCGGGAGAATCATTAATCATTAACTACGTCTTCTTTGATATGCTTCATTAAATACCTTTCTGTCAATTTTGGGGACTCCAGCTAAAACCTCAAAGAGTTATTCACACAGTAATGTATGGTGATTAACATAACATAATAAAATAAAATAAAAGAGTTATTCATACATATTTCTATATTATCTAAAAACTACATTCTGAGTGGGGAAAGGTTCTTTTTATAAAACGCTAGTGAGATTTAGCAGGTGCTCGTTTTTGTCAGGAGAATTAACTGCACAACATAAGAAATCAGCAATCCTGTATCACACATATTGCATTTCTGTAGTATCTAAAAACTCAACATTTTTCTCTATGAGAGCTTTGGTGATGACATGTGTGTCTACTGTGCCCTTCTAAGAATGCCAGGTATGGCTTTACTCACAGATATTTTCTCTGCAACATAGTTTCCCCTGTTCTCCAGCTTGTCTTCACTTGCATAAAAGGTGAAGGTTTGCATGACATTGGATCCAGCTCTGAGGAACTCTCGATGAAGCTGGCGAACTGGGAGATTGAATGAGGAAAGGTATTAATTACTATCAGTTTATAACCCTTGATGCTTTCAAAAGGCTACCAGATAGACAGATATGAAAATATCTGCTTGCATTCTTTGCTTGGCACTAGCGCATCCTGAGAGCGAATGAGAGGTAGATCTGGGGGCTCTTGCTACGAAGAAGAGATTATTTCTACCGTGGATGTGGGGCGAAGGGAAGAGGGAGGTCCACAGGGGAGGAATCATTCAACAGTTTTGCTGGGCAGAGAAGGTGGGGAAAAGCATTCCCTACTGAGGGAAGGGTTTGAACAAAAAGAAGGAGGCAGGAATAGGCTTGGCATTTGGGGGTGCCGCAGGTGGAGTTGAGGATGTATCAGAGAAGTAGTAGGAGATGCAGTTGGAGAGGAGGCTGGGCTGCAGAGTGCAAGTGGCCCTAGCACATCATCTCAAGGAGTCTAGGCTTCAGACCACAGGTATGGGGAAACAGCAGCATTTCGTAAACAATTAAATGATGTGATTAGCTCTGTGTATTTGAAAGATAATTTTGGTAGTAGAGTGGAATAAGAACTAGAACAAGGCTCCTAAGCATAGGTCCATGGATGAGTGTCAAATAGCAAAGTTTTCGGGCGCCTGGGTGGCTCAGATGGTTAAGCGTCTGCCTTCGGCTCGGGTCATGATCCCAGGGTCCTGGGATCGGGTCCCGCATTGGGCTCCCTGCTCCTTGGGAGCCTGCTTCTCCCTCTGCCTCTCTCTCTCTCATGAATAAATAAATAAAATCTTTAAAAAACAAAACAAAACAAAAAACAAATAGCAAAGTTTTCACAGGCTAAAGAAAATATGATGGGGTATTTCCCCCCCATATAACCAATTATATTCAATTTAAGGGATTATCCTTTGCTCTAAAATAGTGGTCCTAAACTCTGGTGGCCCATTAGACACCCTGTAAGCTTTTTAAAAATAATGGATGCTGGGGTCAAGTCCACAGATATTCTAATTTAGTTGGAAGCTGATTTTTATCTTCCGTTTTGCTGAGAACCACCATTCCGAGTGACTGGGGAAAATGCTCTTTTTATAAAATGCTAGGGAGACTTAGCAGGTGTTCATTTTTGTCAGGAGAATTAACTGCACAAAGTAAGAAATCAGCAATCCTGTATCAGCCCCTGAAATCTATTTTGAAATTTTAGTGGCCTTTCAAAGCCAAAGATCTAGGAGTGACTACATTAGAGGCTTGGAAATTTTTAGGACACTGGAGTTCCTAGCCCTTTCGTCTGGTACCTTTGCATCCCGGAGGCCTAGTACAATGCAGAGAACATAGGAAGCTCAGTGTGGTTTTTAAATGAACAAATCAGTGAGGCCAGGATTCATCTGAATTTCAGAACATGGGTTTTTTTTTTTTTTTTTAAGATTTTATTTATTTATTTGACAGCGAGAGAGGGAACACAAGCAGGGGGAAGGGGAGAGGGAGAAGCAGGCCTCCCGCAGAGCAGGAAACCCGAAGCGGGGCTCGATCCCAGGACCCTGGGATCATGACCTGAGCCAAAGGCAGACGCTTAATGACTGAGCCAGCCAGGCGCCCCAGAAAATGGGTTTCTAAGCGTGGAATCTCTAGTTCTGAGAGGGAACTTAAAAGCATGCCTAATGAGGAAGCTTCAGACATGTTTTAATTAGCAACAGAACCAATTAAAGACATTTTATTTGGAGCCTCTGTTCATCGATCAAACACAGAGCTTCGGTGGTTGGAGCAGTATGAAGGGCCTATCAATGAGGTCCCCGTACACTAGGAGGAAATGGTTTCTAAACAGGAAGTCCACCCAGCTGGTCCTTGGGTGGATTTCCAGAGACTGTTAAAAAACCCTGGAATGGTGTGCAAATTGTGCATATGTACGTTTTACATGGCATTTTACACCCTTTTATTAGATTTTCCTAGAGGGTAGTGGCCCAACTCCTTGATCTTAATCGATTTGATTATTCTACCATGCTTCTTAAAGCTGCAGTGCTTCTCAAGTGTGACCCAACTTAGACTCACCTGGGGGCAATGAATATGAATTCAGATTCCCCCAAACCCCGCCTCCCAGATCCAGCAACCTTAATTCTTTGCTGAATTCTATGCTGATTCCACTGGGTGCAAGAACCACAACTTCTGGCAATGACTTTAGTAGGAGAATTAGTGCACTCAAATAAGCCCCAAATTCTCAAGAAACAGACGGCCAGGAGATAAATGTGCTGTTTCTGTATTAAGAAAGTCAAAATCAATATCAGAGCAGTTTCTCTTGAGCTCCTCCAATGTATAACTTTAAAAAAATGTGACTTGGGCACCTGGGTGGCTCAGATGGTTGAGCGTCTGCCTTTGGCTCAGGTCATGATCCCAGGGTCCTGGGATCGAGTCCCGCATCGGGCTCCCCGCTCAGCGGGGAGCCTGCTTCTCCCTCTGCCTCTCTCTCTCTGTCTCTTATGAATAAACTGAAAAACTCTTATGAAAAATAAACTGTGATCATCCAACATGTGAATCTGTCCTTACATACCTAGCACAGTGCCCAGCAGGCAATAATAGATGTTGGGAAATGTACCATAAATGTATCTGTTTGATGGTATGCTCCTAGGCCATCACTGCAGTGCTCTTTCATGAGAACTTAGAATAGAGCTATGCACCAACCTGCTTCTGGATGTTCCACAGCAGCTTCTGGGGTCCAGGGGCCTGCCTTCACGTAGCCCCTCTTCTCGAGTGCAAAGACAAACCCTCCATCTCCAATCACAACTTCTCCAGAGTTTAAACGTTCTAGGATGCCCTAAAATTATAGATAAGGGGGAAGGAAAGGAGTTACTTGAGGTTTTAAGACAATTTTCTATTTTTAGTACTTTTGCTATCATATTCTTGAGACGTATGATTTCTTTAGAATTCTCAGAAAGTACATGTATTTATAAATTCATGACTATAAGGCAAACAATCAGAATTTCAATTTTCATTTCACATAATGAAAATGTGTGTATACATGTGCTGGGGGTGAGGGTTTTTCAGAACACATTAAAGAATTTAAAATTTTATTTTTTATTTTAATTTTTAAAAAAGATTTTTAAATTTATCTATTTAGAGAAAGAAAAGGTTTTATTGTAAAGCTTCAAATGAATACTTAATACTAAAGAAAAGGTTTTATTGTAAAGCTTCAAATGAATACTCAAGCACACATTCTTAGAATGGTGAAAGCTAGTCTTCCTGTTCTATGGATAAGCAGTCCTTACAGTTGGCCTTGACCCCGGCTGTCTCCCTGGGGGCCTCTGTCAGCCAGGCGGGGGCAGGGCACTTTGACACCCCGGGGTCAAGTATATTCCCTCCTCCCTCCGTGCCTCTTTTCCCACCAACCCAACCATAGTCTGGCGGTCAGTCTGTCTGTCTGCTCCATCCATCTATACATCCTTCCATCCATCCATCCACCCCCCAATCTAGTCTGGATTGAAACACATCCCAACTAGGGAAGAGATATGAGTGTCATTAATCAGGTGCTGGAGCTGCTGGGTTTTTGGTTTTTAAATCTTATTAACAGCCCTTAATTCAATATCTTACAGCCCCTGGGCCCGTTCACCCCCGCCGGATTGAATGGTACATTTTGTTGTGATCGCAGAAACCAAACTGTGGGCGAAAACTTACCATGGCCCAACCAACGCGTTAGCCTTGTTGCTGCGGCGGGACCGGGAAGCTTGCACGCAAGAACCCCGCAGGGAGGCGGCCCCGGGATTCCGCGGCACGCGTCGGGGCGGGGGCGGGAAACGGTCGGAGCCCGGGCCGCGCGCCTCCCTGGCCGGCCCGCGGAGGGCGCAAAGGGGCGCGCATGGCAGCGCAGGCACAGACGCGGGGTGGCTGGGGCGCGCCCTAAGGAGGCCCCTAGTCCCACCGCTGTGGGGGAGAAACGTCGTGCATTTGGGTCTAGGAGCCGCACTTCCCTGGGAGTGCTCTCGTGTTGGGATGCGGGACTCAGAAGATGTTGGGAGTCTTGGAGTTCTGGGGGTGTCCTCGAGTCCGGGGTCACGTAGATCTAGGGCGCGCTTGGGCTATGGGCAGGGGTGTTGGAGGGAGCTCAGAGGCACCTTGGAGTCCTGCCGAGAAGTTATGAGAGCACCTCTGGTCACAGCCGGGCTCCGAGGACCCCTCTACACTTCCTGAGGCTGGGGTATGGGGCCGGTGGGCCGAGACTCAGAGCCCCCGCAGAGATGGAGAACGCCCTCGGGTTCCCCCGCAGACTCACCCTCTTGGTCTTTTTGCCCCCAACGGGTGCCATCTTCGAGGTGTCCAGATGGATGCTAGGCACGGATGCGGACCGACGAACGGTGCGTTACCCCGCGCGAATCCGGGAGCTGCCCCACCGCGGCGGGCAGGCTCTTTATACTGTGTGCTGAGCGCGGGGTGGGTTTCTCCAGCCTTAGCCCGTCCAACACGGGCCTTGCGTGGGGACACGCCTCCCCAGCGTTTTTTATTGAGGCCTGGCGGCTAGTTGGGAAATTGCCCTGCGGAGATGATTGAGACTGTTCTCTCAAATCGGTGAACACACAAGACAAGTAAAATAAGAAAAAATAATAATGAGGTTGCCACTCGCTCAGGTTTCTACCTTACCTATGCACGGCACCTCCCCCCCCCCCCCCCCCCCCCCCCCCCCCCCCCCCCCCCCCCCC
>NC_058409.1:57083023-57097437 GCF_002201575.2 Neomonachus schauinslandi | reverse complement strand
CCCCCCCCCCCCCCCCCCCCCCCGCTCCCCCACCGCATAAAGGGGTCCCGACCCTGATTTACCTCTCTCTTGTCTGGAATCATGCACCATTACCCACTTAAGACACCAGAGGAGGCCCCTAAGAATTCCATTCATGCACAAATATTTGTCAAAGGCCAGGATACAAGGTTATTGAATGAGGATGCGATGCCCTGAAAGAACTTCAGTCTGAAGTGTGATCTCGGTGAAATACATCCAGTAGTTACGCAACAAAATGCAAATGTAGCATTTACAGAAGGGTCTGATAGGAACTCTGAATTAGTGGGTATGTTCAAAATGACTATCTGCCCTTACACCCAAAAATGCGGTGCAGTTTCTAATAACACAGTAGTTTCTTGTAAGAATAGCTTTGCAATATTTAACCAGGACAGACTTCTAACATCTATATATCATAGTGGAAATACACCTTAGACACTTCAAAATTCAGTTCAAAAACTGTGTGTAAAAACCTATAGGCATCAGAAAAACTGGAAGGAAATAGTTGGAAATGTTAATAGTAGTTATCTGACGATGGTGGAATTCGGGTTTGCTCTTCCTTCATTCATTATATTTTACTGTATTTTCCAAAATATGTTTACAATGAGAACACACAGATTTTAAAATAATAAAAAGCATTACTTTAAAAAATCTACAACATGACAGTAAGTATCCTAGAGGACAACTAGAAATCTTGAAACAGGGTTCAGAACCTTTTACCCAAACAAAAGCACACAAGGAAATTTTGTATGTGCAACAATAGCTTCCATTTCAACATATGCAAAGAAGGAAATTACTGTAGCAAATGATGAATTAATAGGAATTTAGTTTTTAAGATGATGTGCACTCGAGATACAACTGAGAAAGTAGAAAAGTCCTTTTGGTTGTGATAACTGTCAAGTTGAAAATGGAAAAAAAAAATCTAAGAATGATGGATGCATATATTGTAATTTAAATAATGTAATGTTTCAGTTGCCCAGCAAGAATGAGGCATGAGGTAATGTCATCCTTCCCAATGCTTTTTCGACCATTAAAGCATGGACTGTCTGAGTAGCTAATAGTTTAGTTAATGCGCTGAGTACTTATAGTTGTACCCTGATGAGTATTGGAGAAAAGAACAGCTTCGGAGTGAGCCCAGCTGTGGCGGCTGGGAGTAGATGTAGTGGTGAGTACCAGGCGCTAGGGGGTGGTATCAGGGCTCTGACAGTAAAAGCTGAACGCAGACGTTCTCAATTTCAGCGTTCCAAATTTAGCAAAGCTTAAGAGAGATTTTAAAACATTAGCATTTAAGTTAAAAATGAATTGTGAATTTTTCGTAGATAATATAGACACATGGCAAAATTTCAAAAAGTCTTTCCCAAGCTGCTCCTCCCAGTACAAGTCCTCCTGGGAGGTAACCATTATTCCCTAGTCTTCCAGAGGAACTCTATGCATACCTAAGTGTATTACATGCATGGATAAGGATTTGTATTTAAATATAGGAAGTTTTAGCTGTTTAAACACTTGTCCACCTCCAACTTTTCCAAAACAATTTATGGGCAGTTGAAATATTTTTGTTTTTTCCACAGCTTCTCAGTTTGCTATCATACCTCCCCACCCCCATCCCAGTTAGGGCCATTAAACAGAATTCAGTCACCTAGTAGTTCCACAATAAATAATATCACCCACAGTTCACTGTTTACTATGTGTGAGGCACTCTATTAGGCCTTTTACATACACAGTATGGTTTACCCCTCACAACTCTGTGAGGTAGGCACCCCCACCTTGCACTCAAGAACTATGAGGTCAGAAAGCTAGAGCAGTTATCAGTGTGACTTCTAAACTTCCTTTGCCCCATTCCCAAAGGACTAAGTTCACTTGCATACCACCTGGGGAGTGAATTCTGTAATAGCTGTTCTTGGGAGGCTGCCCATGTTCTCTCTTCTCTGCTAGAGCAATGAGATGACCGAGGTCATAACGCTGAAGGCTTTGGCCTCTTACAAAGCTGTTTGGGGTTAAGTAAATCCTGAAGAGAAGAAGGAGGGTTAGAGCTGGAGATCCACCCTGAATCTTCGGTTTTATAACCTTCAAACGGAGGTTGTCATTCTGTTTTCTGCCGGTGCTTTGCTCTACTTAAAACCCCATTTATTCATTCGATAAACCTTTAAATGTTTCATTCATACAGTGTTTCAAACACCTTCTTTGGAGTCAGCTGGTACTTGACTTTAGTCTATTTTAAGATTCTTACCAGTACACAGCCCTCAGTTGATATAGAAAAATAATAACATATTTCTAAATAGCAAAATTGGCATCACCCACCAGCTTCTGAACCTCAAGAATATAGGAACATATATATTTTTCAACTTAACATAGGCGTATAAAAAGAACCCCAAAGAGTAAAAAAGGGCATCCATAAAAAAAATAAGGTTCTCTCTAAATTCCACTTCTCCACTTCAACTTTTTTATAACTTACCCAGCTTAAAGAATTTTGGAAAAAATCTGGTACTTTCAGAAACCTGCTTCCAATGATACCATACACATGCACCAGAAGAGCTGAAATGGAAAATATGAGATGTTGGGGAGGATGAGGAGTGACTGGAACTCTTATTGCTGCTGGTGGGAGCATAAATTGGCACAACTGTTTAGAAAACAATGTTTGGCCAGTGTCTTTTAGAGCGGCACGTATCTCTGTCAAGGAGTTCTACTCCTGGTGGAAACGTGTGTGAGCATTGCTCAAAAGACCTTTACAGGACTGTTCATAAATGGCCCAAACTGAAAAGTACTCAAACGCCCATCAGTGATAGAATAGATCAATGAATTGTGACGTAGTTAAACAAGGGAGTGCTGTACCCAATGCGAAATAGTTCACTTATAACCACATGTGACGATACGGATGAAGCTCACAGTGTTGAGTTAGAGAAGCCAGACACAAAAGGGCAACCCTGTAAGATTATAGTTACGTGATGTACAAAACCAGGCAAAACTAAGCCATCCTCTTAGAAGTCACATTATTGATTACCCGAGGGGGAGGGCAGAGTGATGAGGAGGGAATGGGGTACTTTTGGGATGCTGATAATAGTCTATTTTTTTACCTTTGCGCTATGCGCTTGTGTTCAGCTTATGAATATTCACTAAGCTGTACACTTACAACATATGTACTGTTTTTTGAATGTATCTTATACTCGAATAAAAAGTTAACAACAAAAATAAAAATGACATAAAACAGCTTCTTGGACTTTTGTGTATCCCACAAAAAGTCCAGTGAACTAAATAAACTAAAAAAATCTAAAATAAGCCAGTCCAGATTTTGAATACAGTCATTTTACTGGTGGTGGGGAATGACTCAGGCAGACAGAATTAACTCTAATTGTTTTCTTATTATAAAAGTAATCCATTTTGAAAAATAAATTCAGTACTTAACATATACAAACAGTACCCAAAATTCAAAAGGTCATGAATTGTTGATGAGATTAACTATACCAGCATGATCTAGAATAAACAGTAAAAAGAAAAAATTAAAACGCTATTTCAGGGTGTCAGTTTCATTTTATTTTTATTTATTTTTATTTTTTAAAGATTTTATTTATTCATTTGAGACAGAATGAGAGAGAAAGAGAGCTCATGAGAGGGGGGAGGGTCAGAGGGAGAAGCAGGCTCCTTGCCGAGCAGGGAGCCGGATGCGGGACTCGATCCAGGGACTCCAGGATCATGACCTGAGCAGAAGGCAGTCGTTTAACTGACTGAGCCACCCAGGCGCCCCTCATTTTATTTTTAAATGGCTGTTAGATCAGCATTGCATAATGTGTAGAAGATCCATTTTTTTAAAAGTTAATTTCAGGGACGCCTGGGTGGCTCAGTCGTTAAGCATCTGCCTTCGGCTCAGGTCATGATCCCAGGGTCCTGGGATCCAGCCCCACATCGGGCTCCCTGCTCAGCGGGAAGCCTGCTTCTCCCTCTCCCTCTCCCTCTGCTTGTGTTCCCTCTCTCGCTGTGCCTCTCTCTGTGAAATAAATAAATAAAATCTTAAAAAAAAATTAAAGTTAATTTCATTTTAATTAATGAGTTAATTAAAATAGGTAAGATGTTCACTTGGTCCAAAATTCAGAAATTAAAAAGGGGCATCCTGTCCCTCATGGCACCCAACTCCAGTCCACCAATGTTCCAGTTCTTTTGTGACCATTCAGAGATATTTTATGCACATACACCAAATATGTATGAACATTTTTGCCACCCCGCCCCCACTTAACCAACCAGAAGTGCACCATAGACCCTGGTCTTTATTTTGCTTGCTTTTTTTCCCCCTTAACATATCTTCTCAATCATTTCACATTAATAGGCAAGGAGCTTCCTCTTTTTTTTAAATGGCTTAATATTTTATTGCATAATGTAGCAGGATTTATTTAGCCTGTCCCTGTTGATGGGTAGTAACATTATTTCCAGGCTTTGCCACTTCAAATAAAACGGAAATGAACAGCTTTCTACCTACATTATTTCATACATTTGAATAAATATCTATCTAGGAAATCTAGAAGACTAGTTAACTTTGGACCATCAATATTCATTTGCTTTCTCCATGTAATCATTTTAGTTTTGAACTTAAAACAATCAAGTGTGTTCTAGAGTTCTAAGTCATAAGGGTTTTCAGGGAGAAGAGATTGATTGACCCATGCACTCATTAATTTCTTCAACAAATAATTATCGAGTCCTTCTTTATTCTCCCTGGTGAACAAAAGAGACAACATTTCTCGCTGCCCTGTTGTTTACATTCTGGTGTGTGTGTGTGTGTGTATGTGTGGCTGAGTGTGGGTAGGGAGAGGAGAAAGACAACACACAAAATGGCTAAGTTATATATATGTCAGGAAAGGTTAAATAATGCCCTGGAGAAAAACAAAGCAGGGATGGGGAGTAGGTCATTCCAGGAAGGGTGTCGCATCTTTCAACAGGGCCAACAGGCCACTGTAAGGACTTGGCAGTTACCCTGCAGGAGCTGGGGGCCGTGGGAGGGTTTTTCCTACCATTATGTTTTTTCTTTCTTTTTGAAAAATAATGGTTTTTATTTTGAAATAGCTTTAGGTTTATAGGAAAGTTGCACAGATAGTTCATCTTCTCCTCCTCAACATAGAGGTCCTAATAGGAGCACACAGCTTTTTTTTTCTTTTAAGATTTTATTTATTTATTTGTCAGAGAGAGGGCACAAGCAGGGGGAGCATCAGGCAGAGGGAGAGGGAGAAGCAGACTCCCCGCTGAGCAGGGAGCCCGATGCAGGACTTGATCCCAGGACCCTGGGATCACGACCTGAGCTGAAGGCAGACGCTCAACCAACTGAGCCGCCCAGGCATCCTGAGCACACAGCTCTTGCGAACTTAGCTACAAGGATTTCTTTCTTTCTTTCTTTCTTTTTAGAATTTTTATTTATTTGACAGAGAGAGACACAGTGAGAGAGGGAACACCAGCAGGGGGAGTGGGAGAGGGAGAAGCAGGCTTCCCGCTGAGTAGGGAGCCCAATGCAGGGCTCGATCCCAGGACCCTGGGATCATGACCTGAGCTGAAAGCAGACGCTTAATGACTGAGCCACCCAGGCACCCCGCTACGAGGATTTCTAAAAGCAGGCTGCCTCACCCAGTTTGTTTCCCCTGAAGATACTACCTTACTATAGTGCTTTTCTCAAAACTGAGAAACCAACATTGGTATACTCCTATTAACTCAGCTCCAGGCTTTAAAAAGTTTTCACCAGTTTTTCCATTAATGTCCTTTCTCTGTCCCAGAATCCGATCCAGGATACCGCATGGCATTTAGTTCTTAATGTCTCCTTCAGGTCCTCTCGGCCGTGACTGTTTCTCAATATTTCCTGGCTTTTCATGACCTTGACAATTTTGGGGAGTACCGATCAGGTATTTTGTAGACTGTCCCTCGGTCTAGATTTGTCTGATATTTTTCTTATGTTAGAGTGGGGCAATGGATCTGGGGAAAGAATACTAAAGAAGTGAAGGGCCTTTCTCCTTCCATTGTAGCAGGGCCGCCCGATATCCCCCTGAGCAGGTGATGCTAACCTGGTCATTTGGTTCAGGTGGGTCTGCCAGGTTTTTCCACTCTTACTATTTTCCCCTTTCTATTCTTTATTCTTTGGAAGCCAGTCACTAAGTATAGCCCACACTCAACTGACATACATTTTAGAAGGCCTACTCAGGCTCCTGGTTGACACTAGATTGTCAATAGGACAAGGGCAAAAACAATATATCAGGTAGAGTATGGAGGCTAGAACCAGTGCAGCCACAGAGGAGGCAATGAGAAATGTCTGGCTTCTGTTTCTAAACTTCCGAGCTGGGGAGCCCTGAGCCAGTTCTGTAGGGATGTGAGTATACGTATGGATGTAGCAATAGACTACCTGAAATCATTTCATTTTTGCCCTTCCAGGCTGGGCTTGGGCTTTATGTCGTTCCCACTGCATGTTACCTGGAGAAGATTTTGGCTGTAGATGCGAGAAGGGGCAGTTCAGTTTACTCACTGAATTAGATAATTTATATATGGTGCAGGGATATACAAGTTCTAAATACATGATACTTTTGCACTTGCTATTATTTTCGCTTATTTTTCAACAATTATTAATGGAAAGTCTACTATTTATTTCTAGGTGTAACTAAGTATGAAAGCGTAGTGCCTGGCTCTCAATAAATACTTGTTGAACCAGCCAGAAGAAATTAGGCAGCAAGTGATTGACAGAGGAATGGCCCCTCTCACCCAGTGACCTTGGCCTCCAGAGCTCCTCCTCTACTCCTCTCATGGCCATCACTTGGAATTTCCCCCTCTTCTTCTCTTTTTCCTTCAAATTGCTGCTTTCTAGGGATAATCCCTTCACCTTCATCCCATGTTGGGTCAGATGGTTCTGGGGTTGGTTTGTTATGCCACAGAAAGCAAAAAACCCTAAAGAAGTTAAATCTAGAAACAGCCCACCCATCTAGTCTTATTTCCTTCTGAAATAAAATGAATCTGATCTTGCTTCTTTGCATGTCCAACAGTCTTCCTCTAGGGATGACAGAGGGAAGTTATTCTTTTCCATCTTACCAAGTCTGCTTTCAGAAATCCCCATAGTTAGGTTTTAAAGAGCTGGGTGCTCAGGTGCCTGGCTGGCTCAGTTAGTTAAACCACTGACTTTTGATTTTGGCTCAGGTTATGATCTCAGGGTTGTGAGAGCCCTGTATTGGGCTGTGTGCTGGTCCTCGAATCTGCTTAAGATTCTCTTTCTCTCTCTTCCCCTGCACCCCTCTCCCCGCCCCCAGCTCTCTCTCTCTAAATAGCTGGTCCTTGTATTAGGCCCTATAGAGTTGGGGTGAAACCTGAAACTGTGCTCTGTTGTTCTTCCACCTGCAATGGGCTTCTTGTCCTTGAATTGTTGGTTATTCTTTAAGATTCAGGTCAAAGTTTTCCCTAGTAAATCCTTCCCCAACCACTCCTTCCCACTTCTCCCAGAGTAGGAACTTTGTGCCGGTTTGGGAACCCAATCACATTCCGAAGTAGGAAAATATGTTCAAAGTCTTAAAATATTTATAAATTTGTAAACATACTTTAGAACACAACTATGAATTGCTTATATCTTTAAAAAAATGGGTAAGCTATAAAATATTTTAAAAATTAATGTAAAATTAAGATCATAATGTTTTTAATTAGGCTTTTGAGATATGGTTTTGGTTTCAGGAAGATTATCTGGGACATGACTTGAGGCAGCCTGAATGAAGAAGTGGGAAGAGTAAGGCAGTCAAGGGGTAAGGTCCATATGTGGTGTCCTATAAAGGTTGCTAGCTGTAAGCAATGGGGTTGCATTGCCTCTTCTGTAGGGCCTCCTGAGAATCATCCAGAATATCTGTTGGAATTGTCTACTTGGAAGAACAGGATGCTGGAGCAGTAATCCACTGGATCTGTTCCCCAAGCAATTGAGGGTTGCTTTGAGGATGTTACCTCTCTTACATTTTTGGTCACTTGCCTGTGGGAACAGAGGTCACATCTGCCCAGGTGAGCCCCTTGGGCCACAAGCAGGATGACTCAGGTGGCACCAGAGAAGGGTGCTATTGGTGTGCAGCTGTGGCTTGAAATTCTGGCCTGGGGCTCCTTAAAGTGTCAAATAGGGGAACTAATTCTGGGTGCTTATTACTATTAATTTATTGTACAAGACCCCAAATTTGATTGCATAACACCTCTTGAGATACTCCAGGCAGATATTCTCCTGAGTCTTTTTTTTTTTAATTGTGGTAAGATATATATAGCATAAAATGTGCCATTTTACCCATTTCCACGTGTACAGTTCAGTGGCATTAAGTACACTCACATTATTTTTTTTTTTTTTTTTTTTTTTTTAATTTTATTTATTTATTTGAGAGAGAGAGAATGAGAGACAGACAGCATGAGAGGGAGGAGGGTCAGAGGGAGAAGCAGACTCCCTGCCGAGCAGGGAGCCCGATGCGGGACTCGATCCCGGGACTCCAGGATCATGACCTGAGCCGAAGGCAGCCGCCCAACCAACTGAGCCACCCAGGCGCCCCAAGTACACTCACATTATTATGTAACCATCACCACCATCCATTTCTAGAATTTTTTTAATCTTCCCAAACTGAAATTCAATACCCGTTAAACAATAACTCCCCATTCTGCCCTTCCCCTATTTCCTGTCAACCACCATTCTTTCTGTCTCTCTGAATTTGACTACTACATATGGGTACCCCATATAAGTGGAATCATACAGTATTTGTCCTTTTCCAACTGGCTTATTTCATGTAGCATAATTTCTTCAAGGTTCATTCATGTTGTAGCATATGTCAGAATTCCCTTCCTTTTTAAGGCTGAATAGTATTCCATCGTATGTATATACCACATTTTGTTTATCTACCCACCTGTTGATTTTTATTTGGATTACTTCTGCTTCTTGGATATTGTGAATACTGCTATGAACATGGGTATACCAATACCTCTTTGAGTCCCTGTTTTTGCTTTTCTTAGGTATATACCCCGAAGTGGAATCATTTGATGATTCTATTTTTAATTTTGTAAGGAACCAATATACTGTTTTCCTTTTTTTAAAAAAAGATTTTATTTACTTATTTGTCAGAGAGAGAGAGCACAGCAGGGGGAATGGCAGGCAGAGGGAGAAGCAGGCTCCCTGCTGAGCAAGGAGCCCAGTGCAGGACTCAATCCCAGGACTCTGGGGTCATGACCTGAGCTGAAGGCAGATACTTAACCGACTGAGCCACCCCGGCATCCCGAGGAACAACTATACTGTTTTCCACAGTGGCTATACCATTTTACGTTCCCACCAAGAGTGCTCAAGTGTTTCAATTTCACCACATCCTTGTCAATACTTGTTATTTCTAATGGATGTGAGTTGATATGTCATTGTGGTTTTGATTTGTATTTCCCTAATAATGAGTGATATTGAGCATCTTTCCATATGCTTGTTGGCCATTTGTATATATTCTATGGAGAAATGTCTAATCAAGTCCTTTGTTCATTTTTTAATCCGGTGGTTTTTTGTTGTGGTTTTTGAGTTCTTTAAACTCTGTAGGAGTTCTTTATATATTCTGGATATTAACCCTTAATCAGATACGCAGTTTACAAATATTTTCTCCCATTCCATTGTTTACCTTTTTCACTGACTCTTTTGTTTGTTTTTAAGACGTTGGGGCTTAGAGTGATTTAGTGACTTGTAAAGATCACAGATATCATATTGGAGCCACTGGGACTTGAACCCGGGTCTCCTACTCTTTACCTAGCCTCCTTTTTTCACTGTCTCACCCCAGTCCCTAACATTTGGTCACATCAACATAAAAAGTAGTTTGTCCTGTATAGGCGAAGTACCAAGTAATAAAATTTTAATTGGTCCTTTGGATGACCTAGGCTCTTGCTGCTCTCCCCAATCAGTCCTCGTCTCCCATCATCCAGTGCTGATGCTTATAGAGATACAGAATGCACCTGGGTGACTTTAGTTATGTTGATAGCTAATTAATTAATTAGATTTATTTTCTTCATCATATCCACCTTAAAATGTTCTTTTCTGCTCCTTAAAATGTTTTTAGGAATCAGGACATGTTTTCCAAAGACTATTTCTTTTTCTTTCTTTCTTTTTTTTACTTTAACAATTGCGTGGTGTTTTACAAAGAAGATAGCTGATGGGTTTTTCTACCACATTTTAAAGAAGAGACTTTTATTAGATGGAGCAAGTTTCCATCCATTCCAAATGAATCCTAAAGCATAGATGCTAATAAATGCAGGCCACTGCTGAGTAGAGTGCCTGACACAAAGTAGGTCTCCAGTAAACATTTGTCAAATGAATGCCACGATGCCACAATGAGGGGGGAGAATTTATAGGGGAAGCGGGCTCAATTGTTTGATTTAGCAGGGGAAAAGAAGCAATATTTTCTACATTATGGCCTCTGTGGAAATTGGTTTTATTTGTCTCATTCTTCATGTCTGAGGCTTTGGGACACAGCATACTCGGGAGGGGGCAGGAATAAATCTGCAGAAGAACACAGCAAGCTGGAGTAGCCTCTCTGGCTGGATGTTGCTGGGAGCCTAATAGTGGGCCCTTTTGAGCAAAGCATCCTGCTTCCCCGCTGTATCGTGGGAGACTCTGAAAAGAGATTCTTGAAAAAAATGAGGAAACTATTTGGACTTTCAACATGATTTCTTTTCAACAGAGACTCCTTGAGTAAATCACTAAACTTTCCTGGGCCTCTGTGTCCTCTCAGCAGCAATCATGGAGTTGAACTAGGAGAGTTACTTTCCTTGGGCTCTAAGATGTTATATTTCTAGTTTAGTATTCAATGTGCAGGAAAAGTCTGGAAAAATAACTTGAGCAGGACTGAGAGTTAAATGTACATATTTCAAATCAGATCCTAACTATCATTAAAGTTTCTGGAAAACTTAAACAGATATTTTTGCCTGCTTTTAAGTTTTTATTTCAACCATTATCTTTAACTTATATATCTCAGCTTATAACTTCAATTATGCATTAAATATGATACCTATCTCATGCACATGATTATATTTCAATGTGATAGCATCATAGAGGTATTCCTGGTCAACACAAATACTTGATTTGTGTTTGTTAATGTGGTCATGTTATCTGACTGCCTACCAATCTTTGAACATCCTTCCTATGTTTTGGGGTAATTTCCCATTTTAGGAGTCTTGCCTCCCCAAGGCAGAAGCCCCAACACTGACTTTCCCAGCTTTTCTAGCAGCTAGGATGGAGCAGGCCTGTGACTTAGGCCCTGCTCATCAGACACAGGAACATGAGAGTCTGAGTGAGAAGCAAGCAGTATGATGGGACAGGCATCAAGTGGAATCTCTTTTCTGGCCTGTGTTGTGGCCCAAGCAGCACTTATGGAGGGGGGTGGCCCTTGCATCTAGTGTTATCACTAGGGTCACCTATGGCCTGGTTTGGGTTTTGTTTTCAGATCAGCCTGACTCTGGCCCTCTTGAAGATTCTGAGAACTTCTGAATAACTTTTAATAAGTGCTTTTCCTGCTTAAACTTGATAGAATGGGTTTTGTTGCTGGCAAACACAAACATTGACTGATAGTTTATTTCCAAAAGGGTCCTTACGTGTCCAAGATCTGTATTTACTTTCCAAGACAAAAAATAATCTTCAAATGATCTGTTCTTAAACTCAGTATTTTTAGTCAATAAAATAATATGACTGATGCTTTAATAACAATTATTTATTCATTCAACAAGTCTTATGCTCAGAGCTGAAAAGGATATGATGATTAGTGAAGACACAAGCCCTGTCTCTAGAAGCTCACCTCTGTTTTATTTAATTAATTAATTTATTTATTTATTTACTGTAAAGATTTTATTTATTTATTTGACAGAGAGAGACACAGTGAGAGAGGGAACACAAGCAGGGGGAGCGGGAGAGGGAGAAGCAGGCCTCCCGCAGAGTGAGGAGCCCGATGCGGGGCTCGATCCCAGCACCCTGGGATCGTGACCTGAGCTGAAGGCAGACGCTTAATGACTGAGCCACCCAGGCGCCCCTCACCTCTGTTTTAAAGCTGAGCATCTATCCTGGATAGCTTAATAATTATAATAATATTTAACATTAATGAATATTTATCCTGCTCCAGGCACGTGTGTTAACTCACTGAACTGTCCTAACAACTCTGAGAGTAGGTATAGCTATTGTCCTCAAGCTAAGTCACTTATTCAAGGCCACATAGCTACTAAGCTGCAGAGCTGAGACTCAGACTCAGTTGGTCTGGGCCCAGACTGCACATCCTTTTTTTTTTTTAAGATTTATTTATTTATTTATTTATTTATTTTTAAAGATTTTATTTATTTATTTATTTAGAGAGAATGAGAGAGAGAGCATGAGAGGGGTGAGGGTCAGAGGGAGAAGCAGACTCCCTGCCGAGCAGGGAGCCCGATGCGGGACTCGATCCTGGGACTCCAGGATCATGACCTGAGCCGAAGGCAGTCGCTCAACCAACTGAGCCACCCAGGCGCCTGATTTATTTATTTATTTGAGAGAGAGAAAGAGAAAGAGCACAAGAGGGAGGGGCAGAGAGAGAGAGAACCTCCCCCAGATTCCCCGCCTACCATGGAGCCCGACGTAGGGCTCTGATCCCATGACCCTGAGATCATGACCAGAGCCAAAATCAGGAGTTGCATGCTTAACCAACTGAGCCGCTCAGGTTCCCCTCGAGATTGCACATCCTTAATACCACTCTACGGCAGTATGTTCATGTCATGTGAGAGTTGTGATTTAGATGACACCATTTATAGTCTTCATGCTTGAAACTGTTTCTCTTTCATTATAAAATTAAGAATCAATAGTCATAATTGAACCACGGAAGAGTAGACTCCTCCCTTTTTTTTATAGATAAAACTGGGGGCACCTGGGTGGCTCAGTTGGTTAAGCATCTGACTTCAGCTCAGGTCATGATCTTGGGGTCCTGGGATTGAGCCCCACATCGGGCTCCCTGCTCAGCAGGGAGTCTGCTTGTCCTTTTCCCTCTGCCCCTCCCCCCTGCTCATGCTTTGCTCTCTCATTCTCGAATAAATAAAATTTAAAAAAAGAGAGAGAGATATAAAACTGAGCCCCAGAAAGGAGCATAATCTTTCCATCAGTTTCCTTGGGCACAGCTGAGAGGGACTAGAACTTTCAAAAAGATAATTTAAGGGGCACCTGGCTGGCTCAGTCAGAAGAGCCAACTCTTGATCTCAGGGTTGTGAGTTCAAGCCCCGTGTTGGGTGTAGAGATTACTAAAAATAATAATAATAAAAAGACAAGTTAAACACTATACCTCCCCATCCCGTTGTTTCCTTTTTGTGGCTTATTCTTAACACAGCAGCCAAAACGATCCTGTCCCTTCCTGGGTCAAAACCCTCCCGTGCCCTCTCCTATCACTCAGGGAAAGCCGAAATCCTTGCTAGTACTGACATGTCCTCTCATAATCCAACTCTCCTTTTCCTCAGATCTCATCTCCTGTGTCTCTCCTCTCACTGTGTCCTCAGCATCCCTAGCTTCTTGGCTGCTCCTTGTGCACATGGGGCCAGTGAGGCGCTTTGGGCTCTGACCTTTCTGGACTGCTTTTCTCCAAGAAATCTATGTGACCATTGTTGTTATCTACTCCAGGGCTTTTCTTGAAAATAACCTTTAGCAAGGGCTTCCTAGGGCCCTCTCTAACTAAAATCTCAACTCTCTGGGCTCTGGGATGACCAACATTGGTCCAGGAGAGAGGGCTTTCCCAGCACACAGGACTTTCGGTGCTAAAACTGGGTTTATCCTGGACAAACCAGGCCAGTTGTTCACCCTGTATAGTCCCAGCACCTAGAACAGAGCCTGGCTCATAAGAGTCTTAATAGATATTTGTTGAATACAAGGAATGAATGAATAAATGAATGAGCACATAGGTAAAGGAAAGAAGTATTTTTAGTGGGAGTGTAGGGGAGGTACGTATTGCCCGCAAAATCAGAATATATAGATATAGCTATGTTCATCATAGCAACTTATAGGCTTCTTCAGCATGGAAAGAAGCCCAACTTTCATGAACGGGGGGACCAGTATTTCTTAATCTCCTAATCAGAAAAGTACAATTTACCAATTTTGCTGCTGCTGAAAGTGGTTTGGAACACAGTGTCCCAAACTCATCTTTTAGAGAAAATTAAAATGGCTGTGTTGACTTCACTGTTTTTAGACTTTAAAATGGCTTCCACAGGGCGCCTGGGTGGCTCAGTTGGTTAAGGGACTGCTTTCGGCTCAGGTCATGATCCTGGAGTCCCGGGATCGAGTCCCGCATCGGGCTCCCTGCTCGGCAGGGAGTCTGCTTCTCCCTCTGACCCTCCCCCCTCTCATGTGCTCTCTCTCTCTCTCATTCTCTCTCTCAAATAAATAAATAAAATCTTGGGCGCCTGGGTGGCTCAGTTGGTTG
>NC_058409.1:56954682-57082623 GCF_002201575.2 Neomonachus schauinslandi | reverse complement strand
TGCTTCTCCCTCTGACCCTCCCCCCTCTCATGTGCTCTCTCTCTCTCATTCTCTCTCTCAAATAAATAAATAAAATCTTAAAAAAAAAATAAAATAAAATGGCTTCCATATTTTAAATGGCATTGGCACGTTTTTAAATGTGCACTTTTTCCCGTTACTAATGATCCTGAGTCCCAATCCTCTCCGCTATCCTAATGCTTCCCTCAGCTCTTGCAGCCTGGACCTGCCTGAGCTTGCTCCCTTAGTCGTTCTGCTCGCAGAGCCGGCCATTCCACCTACTGATGCCCCTCTTTCCTCCCGCCAGTCTCCCCAACTTCAGCTCCTTCGAATCAGTGCAATCTAATGCTGGTCCGTCATATATCATGTACTTGTTCTTCCAAATATTTTTGGCGAGAGAATTCAACAAGGCAGCATAAGACAGCGGTGTATTCATCTTTGTATCCCTTGGTTTGTACATTCATTCATTCATTCATTCAAAATCTTTTTGAGTCCTACACCATGCCAGGCCCTGGGAATATAACAATTAACAAGATATTTCCCCTGTCCCCTCAAGTAGGGACAGGCAAGTAAATAGGAATGATCCAGGGAGTACTGACACTATATTGTACTTATTTATGACAAATATTGGATACTATCAAGCATATAGGAAGGGTGCCATGACTATCATAGGTCAAGCACTAAGTACATGTTACTTGAGTAATGAATGGATGAGCCACTGATTGAGAGTGGATATAATTTTTTTTTATTTAAATTCAATTAGCCAGGGTACAGAACATCATTAGTTTTTGATATAATGTTCAATGATTCATTAGTTGAGTATAACACCTCATATTCATTAGTTGAGTATAACACCTCATATGCTCATCATACCATGTGCCCTCGAGAGTGGATATAATTGTTATGAGAGCACAGAACCCTCAGGGTAGGTCATACCATCAACTGGAAAGACGCTTCTTCCATTTTTCTGCTTTGAAGAGGCCAGCTCATCTGGATCTAGGTCATGAAGAGTACAACTCCTCCTTCCCCTTCTCTCTTTTCTGCTCTGACTGAATAACAGAATGAAAGGACAGGTGGCTGCAGAACACCAGCAATACCATTTAGCATGCCCCATCTCCTTTGCTCAGGACTCTTGAGTAACATAACTCTGATGGCAGGCAAAATTGTAGCCTTCTGAAATTCTTTTCAGCATTTTCATTATTGATTAAACAAAGTGTGTGCTGGTCTTCAAGGCAGCTGACTGTACAGCCAAAATGAGTTGCTTAACTCGGCTTACGGTTTTGCAGAGGGGAATCAGATCCTGTCTGTGCTCATTGTGAAGGGAATTGTTTTTCCAGCTGAACTTCACCCCTTAGATTCCGCACATCTCTTCCATCCCTTACAGCTATTTGCTGGTGTGCACTGTTGATTCTACACACAGCACAGCAGGGTTTATCAGGGGGCCATCTATTCTTCTAGGTAACTCCCTAGTACAGTAAACATCTGCTGTGAAACTGGAAAGAGCTGGTTTGAGCCAGTTTTTCTTAGTTTCACTGAGCAGTCTTAACTTTTGAGGATTATCCTGTTTTTAATTCCCCTTGCCAAATCAGAACCTGTAGAAATTTTGCTTTTTAAGAAAACCCTCATTTTTATATGTTGAAATATTTAAAGGAAATTTTAAACAGTAATTTAACATTTTAGTATGCGTTAAAAAATTCATATGCATCTCTAAAGAGCGAGGACATTTTCCTATGTGGTCAAAATTAATTTTGATTCCTTAATACCCAATCTGTATCCAAATGTTCCCAGTTTGTGCCCAAAAGGTCTTTTATGGCAGGTTTGTCAAAACTAGGGTCCAATTCAGGACTATAGAGGAAGTCATGGGCAGCTCTTGGGAAAGTCAGAGGCCTGTCATGGTAGCACTCCACAAGAAGCCAGATCAAACCAGACAGGCCCAAGATGGCAGGTGCCGTGACAGGAAACCCCTGACCAAGTAAGGAAGAAAAGGCATGAAAAACCTGCTTCCAAGAAATCCCTGCTCCAAGTAATGAATATTGCAACCCCTAGTTAAAGATTTTCAATAAAAGATAGAAACCCAAACCCCAGGTCAGCAGCTCTGTCTCTCTTGAGTTCACTGGCTCTCATATTCGCTCAGAGAATGTACTTTTGCTTTCACAAACTTTCCCGCTTGTGTTGTGTGTCTGTCCTTGAATTCTTTCTTGTGATGAGACCAAGAACCTTCGGTGACTTCTTTGGGGTGGGTTGAGTCAAGGCCTCGGGGCCTGGGGTCTCCCGAGTTCACCCGGAAACAGTTTTAGTCACTAGTCTTCTTTTCATGGGAAGGAGGCATTCCTCCTGGAAATATTCTACATAAACACAGTAGGAGCACAGTTTCATTTAACAGCATATCTAGGAGGTCCTTCCATTTTGGTACATGTTGACCTAATGTATTCTTCTTAATTGCTCCATGGTTCATCATCCTGTAGATGTTCCTTAATTCACTTAACTAATGTTTCATTATGGATTTTTTTTAAAGATTTTATTTATTTATTTATTTGAGAGAGAGAATGAGATAGAGCATGAGAGGGGGGAGGGTCAGAGGGAGAAGCAGACTCCCTGCCGAGCGGGGAGCCCGATGCGGGACTCCATCCCGGGACTCCAGGATCATGACCTGAGCCGAAGGCAGTCGCTTAACCAACTGAGCCACCCAGACGCCCCATCATTATGGATATTTTTGTAATTTCCAGATATGTACTTTTGCACAAATATGAAGATAAATATAGGTTACATTCCTAGAAATGACACTGCTAGTTTAAGAGCATGTGAATTCTAAATTTTGATAGCCATGGCCTAATTTCTTTTCAAATAGTACCAGTTTATACTTCTACATAAAGCCTATGTGTGATAGCGTCTTTTCCCCTAGATCCTTATTACCATAAGGTATTACCAATTTTTTGGTTTTTATCAGTGATAGGTGAAAAAAGAGATTTCGTTGTTTTGACATGTACTTACCTAATTTTGAATGTGTTGCATATCTTTTCCTACCCTTCATAGGTTAAGGAAATAGATTTCCTAATCTATAGGGTAAGGAAAGCCTCTCTTATTTTCTCAAATGTATGCAGTATTTGTGACAGGATATGAGCATTCAGATTGCTTTAATCCGTAAATCTTTTATCCCTCCCTTTTCCCTACACTGCAAAGCTCTAAGGCAAATATTTCCCCCACCTCCAATAAACATGCCTTTTAGGAAAGTGGGCCTCATTTTTCTATTGATTTTGGTCTAAAGTCCTATTATAACCCATAGAGCAACAGGAAAAGAGAGTTTCTCTGGGAAAACCTTAAAAGGTTGTGGGCATTGAGGGAAATGGGGAGAAGGCAATATGATGTGTATGTGCGGGGTGCAGGAGCTGGGAACTGATCCCCAGAAGTTGCCCAAGAAGGGAAACGATCTGTTTCCCTGGGAAGGGAAGAGTCAAATTCGGCCTGGCAGGTACCACATTAAGGGATAATGTGTCAATGCCCGGAAGCTGCCTGAAGTCTCTGTCAGTGCCTGGAAGCTCACATCATCTCTACCAGGGGCACTGCGCTTCCCGGCACCTCTGACTCCCAGCATCACGGCTTACAGTGGAATAGTGATTGTCGAAGAGGGCTGACGCTGCCAGTGCTGACTCCAAGGCTTTGCTTGGTCCCCAGCTGCATTCAGCTCCCTCCCAGAACACTTGGAAGCCCAAGAGAATGCGATGGAATGGAGTTCTGATTGCCAGTCTCATAGGTGAGCCCCACCCTCATAACATCTGCGTAGATGGGAAGAGTGTTGAACTAAGACAGCTCAAGACCCCCCTCCTGGAACAGCAGTTACTAACCCTGTTACACATTATTCCCACTGGACTTTACCTTTGTTTAGAATCTTTTGAGTTTTGTGCAGACATTTAAATTTTTTGTATGGTAAAATTTATGTTTTTTGTCTTATGGCTTTTCTTTTATGCGTTTATGTTTAAAACTTTGATCAACCTTGAACTCGTTCTAAGAGATCTAACTTTTTCTTTCCATATGATTGACCAAATGTCCATCATTATTAAACAACCCAGCTTTTCCTCACTGACCTGAAATGCCCCCTTTATCATACATTAACTTCTTTTTTTTTTTTTTTTAAGATTTTATTTATTTATTTGAGAGAGAGAGAATGAGAGACAGAGAGCATGAGAGGGAGGAGGGTCAGAGGGAGAAGCAGACTCCCTGCCGAGCAGGGAGCCCGATGCGGGACTCGATCCCAGGACCCTGGGATCATGACCTGAGCCGAAGGCAGTCGCTTAACCAACTGAGCCACCCAGGCGCCCAAAGTGGTAACATTTAATGAGTTCCAGGTTATCTACTTCACAGAAACAGGATTGAAGGGCTGATTCATATTAAGCAAAGCTAATAAAAATCCATGAAACTCCACAACAGAAAAAATTTGGACTGAGTCTGATAAAAGCAGCAGCTGTGTATATGAGAGAGGTTGTGCAGTGTATTGGTTGTGAACATGGATTCTGGAGCCAGACCATGTGGGTTCAAATCCCAGTTCTACCATTTGCTAACTGTGGACCTCAGGCAAGTTAACTTAGCCTTAGGTTCCTCACATTCAAACTACTGTGTTAAAAACACTCTCATATTTTAATCCCTGTAAGGGACAATTGAGTGTGAATAGATAGATAGATGGATGCATGAATGGATGGATGGATGGATGAAAGGATAGAGTGTGAGAACAGGAGAGAAGCAATAGCCTGGAACATAATAAGTAATAAATGTTTGCTGTTATCTTCCAAAGAATATCCATGATATTTTAAATATTCAAACACTGTAACAGGTAAATCATCTTTAATTTTACAAATTGTCACAAATTGATACATTGTTTTGGAAAAAACAGAGTGATATTGGCACATGGCAAATAGCACAAAGCTAAGTAAAGAAAATATTAGACCATGGTAGATTAGAACTCTGACTTTTAAAAAGGTCTTCTAAAACTGTTGATCTATTTTTACTTATTTTAACAATCAAAAATAAGTATTTCGGGCGCCTGGGTGGCTCAGTTGGTTAAGCGACTGCCTTCGGCTCAGGTCATGATCCTGGAGTCCCGGGATCGAGTCCCGCATCGGACTCCCTGCCCAGCGGGGAGTCTGCTTCTCCCTCTGACCCTCCCCCCTCTCATGCTCTATCTCATTCTCTCTCTCAAATAAATAAATAAAATCTTTAAAAAAAAAAAAAATAAGTATTTCATTGAGCATCTAGAGCATCTATTATTAGGCCCAGCACAGTGCTAAATACTTTAAGGAAAAATATAAGAACATCACATTGTCCTTGTCCTTAAGTAGTTTATAATCTAGTTATTTGTGATTATAAAGACACAGTTTTTTTAATTTATGTTTTTTATTGGGGGAGGAGGGGCAGAGGGAGAGAGAGAGAGAGAGAATGCCAAGCAGGCTCCATACCAAGTGCAGATGCAGGGCTCAATGCTGGGCTGGACTCAGGCCTCGATCTCACAAGCCTGAGATCATGACCTAAGTGGAAATCAAGAGTCGGATGTTTAGCTGACTGAGCCACCCAGGTGCCCCTCATAAGGACGCATTTTAAAAATTCTAGGACCTAACACCTTTAAGTAAACTCATCTTTGAAAGTAATCACTTTGGAAGGTTATACACTTACTTCAATAACCCTGCCATTACTCAAAGCATTTTTTGCATCTATTCCTTTGGGATTGCCCTTGGCGTCATTATACAAGTCATGTAAGAAAAGCAGACTCCTTGCTCCTCCATCTTCCTCAAGCACCTAGCTTAGTTGCCTGAATTAATCAATAGATTTGGTGTTCAGTGACTTCTGGTTATTTTAAAATCTCAAATTCACCCTAAAAGACAAGTTTTGCTCTTCTTGATGACCTTCCAAAGAATGTAGCACAGCATTACTGGACAGTAAGTAACTGGGGGACCAGGGGCCTTTCTCATCGTCTTTGCATCCCCTGCAGCACCCAGGTGGGTGCTCATCCACAGCGGGAGTGCAAGATGCATATGTTGCCCTGAACTGAAGGGCCAGGAGCACATTAGCTGTTCAGCTGGAGCTAGCAGGGTGCGTGGAGGGTAAAGGCGAGGAAGAGTTCCAGATTTCTTTCTGTTCTGTCATTTCAGTGTTTTCTTTCACCGCTCCTTAGGCGTCTAGCTGTGACAGTGAAGGACAGAAAGGTCTGCCCGAAGGTGGCAGCAGATTTTCCCAATACTCCCTTCTAGCTCTGTGTTTGAAAAAATTATTAATTAAAAAATGTATACCTGTTTTATAAGTCCAATATGCTTTATACATATTTGTGTGTGTGTGTATTTGCCAAATACACACAGGTGTGGTGCATGATCAGGCTAAAGTAGAACTTCAGTTTCAACATACAGACTGAAAAACTATGTCCATTAATGCCTTTCTCACATTTCTATCAAAAGCAATCACTGGGGGCTCCTGGGTGGCTCAGTCGGTTAAGCGTCTGCCTTTGGCTCAGGTCATGATCCCAGGGTCCTGGGATCCAGCCCCACATGGGACTCCTTGCTCTGCGGGAGTCTGCTTCTCTCTCTCTCCCTCTGCCTGCCGCTCCCCCTGCTTGTGGTCTCTCTCTCTCTCTCCCCCTCCCCACCCCCTCTCTCTGTGTCAAATAAATAAATAAAATCTTAAAAAAATAAAAGCAATCATTGGGTTTCATACCATGTTTCAGAAAAAGACGTGTTTGAAATCTGGAGGTATTTAGAATCACCAGGAAGGACAACAAGACCCCCCAAATAGGGGATATCTGGAGTGACCTGCTGAAAAAGCCAGGATCTGAAAGGGAAGTAGCAGACAGAGAAGAATGCGATGCCTGTGGCATGAGAAGTACAGACCAAAAGTTCCCAGAGGAAGCCAGTAAGGAACCATGGCAGCACTTGTGAAGATCTGCCCTGCCCAGAACTGCGGTCTTCCTGTTAGGCTGCCAGCCAAGTACAAACACTTGGCTCCCCTTGCCATCCTCTCTTCTCTCCCTTTGAATCTGAAGAGGTCAGAAGTCCTGGTTAGCAAAATAGCAAGGGAGGGCTGGAAGCATAAGACAGAGAAAGAGAAGGATTAGCCTGGCCTTCCCTCGTTGCCTGCCTATTGAAGGCAACTGCTGGAAAACCAGAGAAAATATAAGTTTCATGTGTTCCAGATTTTGATTTTACATGGAACTTAACACTTTTTTTTTTTTTTTTTTAAATCAGGCTCCATGCCCAGTGTTGGAGCCCAATGCAGGGCTTGAACTCCAAACCCTGAGATCAAGACCTGAGCTGAGATCAAGAATCGGACACTTAACTGACTGAGCCACACAGGTGTCTCTGGAACTGAACACTTTTAATTCCTGAGTTAAGACTGTGTTTGCTAAATAAAGTGGTCATGGAGCTTTCTATTCCCTAAGATGACCCAGTGAAGTCCTGGGGCATGTCAGTATTTTCAAATAGGGAGAGAGGATAGACATCATCCAATGAGCAGGTTTAAAGAGACAGAGGGAGACAAAAATAAAGTTGCATTCTGATTATTATATTTCATGAATCCTGTTTGTTTAAAATGACAATTATAATAATATTACAAATGTTATTTACTAGCTTTACATTTTTATAATAAATCTACAAAGCTTGAAAGACTTAATTATAATTACAGAGCAGAACACAATGGTTCTAAACCTTGATCATGTAAAAGTAATGGTATAACTTAAAGAAGTCAAGAGGTAGATGAGGGAGGAAGAGTAGAGCGGAACAGAAAGAGTTAATTCTTATTTTACAGAGTGGAAGTAAGAGATACTGCTTTACATCAATGGATAAAGAAATAGGCAGTTACATAGAAAATTCCAACTTACAAAGATAACCAACAGAAGAAATAAAAATGTAATAAATCAAAATTGGGAAAAGTAGAACAGGGAGAAAAGGGGAATGTTATGTGATTTAAACGCCTCAGCCTTTGTAAAGGGTTAGCAGTCATTACAGCTTAAAATTGATAAAACCAGACATTAGGTATAAGACTTCAAAACACAAGCAGCAAACAGGTCATTACCTCTGGGTAATGCCCCTGAGGAGAGGCGCAGCTTTTGGTTTTAATCTTACATACTCTATACTTTTTGAATTTTTACTGCATGCATAGTGTTTCTAACAATAAATAAAATGAGATGAGAGAAAAATAGTAATGTTAATTAAACAGTTCCTACCTGGCTCGAATCCACGGTTTGGTGTGCATATTAAGGCTACTTCCCCAACTACCATGTTTGTCCGAAGCTGGGGGCAAAAAGCCCCTTTCGGGGGCCAGCTCCTCTGCAATTGCCCTAATGTGGTAGGGCTCAAATCCACAGCACCTGCCAATGTACCTGATCCCCAGATTGTAGGCCTCTCTGGCATATTTTTGAATATCCCATCTGGTTGCAACTCTGGGCTCGAGTCCTGCAACACAATAATCACAGCATTTCTGTTACCGTCCCTACATTCAAATCATAGGTGCTCCGATGGAGCACTTTTTAAAATTAAAACATGATGAACTTTAGATTATACTCATTTTTTCATTAACATTGACTGGTTTTGTCTTACGCAGTCTCCTTTTCTAAGACCGTACCGTAGCTGTTCATTACAGCCGTTTCCATGTTGTCAGCATAAGAAAACGCGAAGCCTGCTCCTACACCCTGAGCTTACCAAAGGGATATTCTGGGAGATCCACAAACCCGCCTTTGCCACAGTCAGGGGTGTGGAAGCCCAGGGACTGCACCATCAGGTGCGCTTTCAACCCCGCGGCCTGTAGGCCCTCCTTCATGAGCCTCATTGTCTTCAAGCTGGTGCTGGGCCCGAAGCGGCAGTTCACACCCACGATTGCAGCCCCTGGGCAAAGAAATAAAGAACTTTTACATTTTGCTTATTTTATTTTTTAATAGCTGGAAATTGCCTTAGAGATTAGTTATCCTTCTCCACCTCCCAAGTTTTACCAACAGGAAAACCAATGCCAGTTAATTCTTCTATTGCTGAACTGCTCTCACAAGATTAAGCAATCTTTGTTAAATTTCATAAACAATATGAAATTTATGCTGATCACATTATGGGTCCCAATTACCTGCCTTCACCAGCTTAACAGCACATTCTCCAGGTGTCACACCACACATGTCTCCATCCGGGCCTATGCACATGGTAGCTGCCAAAGGTTTACCCGATTCTTTTAAGACTTCCACAGCCCATATGGCTTCTTCGGCATGCTCAAAATACTAAGAGAGATTTCATTTTTTCTATTGGTCCAAATGTAAAGCAGATTTTGAAAGGTGGAATGCAAATGTTGCAGAACAGTTATAAAAATGACCAAGTATATGTGGTAAAACTTGCTGAGGAACAGGTCTTTAGCAAACTAAAGAATACTTTTTTGAGTAAACATTTTAATTCCTTTAACAATAATATATAGATTTTCATTCAGAAATCATTGATTCAGCAAGATGATGACTGTTCAATCCCAGGACTCTGGGATCGTGACCTGAGCTGAAGGCAGACGCTTAACCTACTGAGCCACCTAGATGCCCCAGGAATGAAAGTTTTACTAATAAATTTTATTTTTTTTAAAGATTTATTTATTTGAGAGAGAGAGAGAGCACACGTGAGTAGGGGGAGGGATAAAGGGCAGGAGAGAGAGAGAATCCCAAGCACACTCCCCACTGAGAGTGTAACCCGATGTGGGGCTGGATCTCACGACTCTGAGATCACAACCCGAGTGGAAACTGAATTGGACACTTAACCGACTGAGCCACCCAGGCGCCCCTTACTAATAAAATTTTAGGCTCATCTTTTATGGAGCTGGGATAATCTCTGAAAAATAATGAATAGTTTATACTTTCTACTTCAAAGTGATTTTTTTTTAAAGATTTTATTTATTTATTTGAGAGAGAGAATGAGATAGAGAGAGCATGAGAGGGGGGAGGGTCAGAGGGAGAAGCAGACTCCCTGCTGAGCAGGGAGCCCGATGTGGGACTCGATCCCAGGACTCCAGGATCATGACCTGAGCTGAAGGCAGTCGCTTAACCAACTGAGCCACCCAGGCGCCCTCAAAGTGATTTTATATTCACTTCTCGTTAGATGTTCAGAAGTGCTCCATGAAGTAGGAGAAATATGATGGTTTCCCCCAATGAGACCGCTGCGGCACAGAGCTGGGGCGGGGAAGAGCTACTGTTTCTTTCATTTGCAGCAGTCTTCCCAGGAACCCCCTTAAGGGCCACAATTGAAAAGCTGACCTTAAGTAAATGAAGAAAAGCCAGCAAAAATCTCCCTGTGTTCTTCCTTCTTGACTTAGATTCTGCAGAAGCAGTGTGTGAGGAATGGCAGAGAGTCCACAGAGAGGTTCTTACAAAACAAACTTGTGTTCCATCTGTCTGGAGAGCCTATCGGGTAGAGTCTGTGCCCATCTCTGCAGATGATTGTTGCTAAGTGCGTCTGCCAGGCTTGGGTGGCCCTGAACCTTGGAAGGTTGATGAAGCAAGCTTTTCAATAGATTCAGAGAGTGATAAGGGAAACAGCAGCAGGGAGGCTATTGTCCTCGTTGGGTGTAGAGACTTGGGCTGAGAGCTTGACTCCAGGTGGTAGCAAAGGTGGGAAATGGGGAATGAGGACTTTTAAATTTTTGGAAGTGGAAGGAAGAGAATGTTCTGGGCCTTCGTGTCTAATCAACGACCAATTCTTACTCTTTCTTCAAAATATCACTCCCCTTTGGGCGCCTGGGTGGCTCAGTTGGTTAAGCGACTGCCTTCGGCTCAGGTCATGATCCTGGAGTCCCGGGATCGAGTCCCGCGTCGGGCTCCCCGCTCGGCAGGGAGTCTGCTTCTCCCTCTGACCCTCCTCCCTCTCATGTGCTCTCTGTCTCTCATTCTCTCTGTCTCAAATAAATAAATAAAATCTTTAAAAAAAAAATATCACTCATCTTTTATAGCTTGAGTGAAAGCAGGGGGTTGGGAGTGAGCAGAGCATGGACAGCAGAGGGCAAGGAAACTTCTTGTTACTGAGTATTATTAGCGGGGCCTGCATGAGCCTGAGCTTTGCTCACTCACAGCCTCCAGCTCCCGCACAGCTCCTTCCAGCCCTGCCCCTCCCACAGGAGAGGTTGCTCCATGAAGCACCGTCCCCTTCTCACCCAGCATTGTAGGGTCCCCTGTGAGTCGGCTGCTACAACCACCCAAAGACAACCAAGGCTGGGGTCAGGCCACTCCTGGCTCTGCCCTTTGGCTTCACTAAAACCCAGCATGCAAGTGAGAGCATTGTTGCCTTGACGGCAGTGCGGGTACATAAACCTCTGACCCTGTACCCTGAGGAAATCAGGGCACAAAGCAATCCCAAATACCCTCGTGAAAGCTGAAGATTATGTAGTGGGATTTGTCCGAAGAGAATGACTCCCTCCCCTAAAATACTAGGCTTACCTCTGTGATCAAGAAGTCCACATTTTTCTTTGTAAAAACCTCTAGCTGGAGTTGAAAGAGTTTTTTAACTGTGGCTTCATCCTTGTGGTGTTTGTACACTGATGTCTGGCAGATCCCCCCAGCTACCAGAGCATCACCCTTGCCAGCCACTTCCCTGGCAAGGTCACAGGCAGCAGCGTTCACAGCTTTCCACTGAGGTCAGAGAGCAAGAGTTCAGACGGTGAGTCCGGCATTTTCCTGGTAAAATATAACAGATAACAAGGGCAATGATCAAGTAAGATGAGTCCCAGTCATGGTTTAAACTGCAGTTTGAGGGGGGCTGGGGATAACTGGGTGATGGACATGAAGGAGAACACGTGATGGGATGGGCACTGGGTGTCATATGCAACTGATGGATCACTGACCTCTACCCCTGAAACTAATAATATACTCTATGTTAATTCATTGAATTGAAATAAAATAAAATTTTTTAAAAAACCCTGCAATTTGAGAAGACCAGCAGCATTGGGGACTTCTCCTTTACTACCAGTGAGCTTGTATTTCCATTATTGTACTCACCACACGGCATTTTAGTAAATGTTTGTGTTTGCCTCCCTCACTGGACTGTGAACCACTTCAGAACAGGCTCTGTGGCTCTCTTTCACCTCTGTTTTGAGCATAGAGATTGGACTCTAACAGGTACTCAATAAATGTTGGTTGGTTGACTGAATAAATGGGCATGAACATCGACAAGTATGAACACTTTACATGTACACAATATTGCACAGTACTTCCACATTCTTCCCCTTCGCTACTTTTCTCAACAACCCTATGCATTTAAGCATAAATGATCTCCATTTTGCTCAAAGAAAACCAGTGCTCCGTGCAGCCAAGTGTCTTGCACAAAGTCACAC
Source organism: Neomonachus schauinslandi (assembly GCF_002201575.2). Taxonomy (NCBI): domain Eukaryota; kingdom Metazoa; phylum Chordata; class Mammalia; order Carnivora; family Phocidae; genus Neomonachus; species Neomonachus schauinslandi. The sequence continues at coordinate 57,070,314 of NC_058409.1, read as the reverse complement.
ACCCAGCAGGTGGCAAAGTTGGCATCAAACCCAATTCTTCTCATTCCCAGGCCAGTGATGTGTTCCCAAGGACCACCCTATGTCCAGATGGACAAGTTAGAAGAGAAGATGGTGAGATAAGGTGAAAAGGGCATCTAAAAAGTGTTCTTTCTCTATAAAAAAATAGCACAGGATGACCATGTCCTTCCAATGGCCTATTCCTTCCCAGTCCTCTCTTCCCCTCTACCCCAGCTCAGGAGGCAGAAACAAGCTCATTTATGTAGTATATATTTGTTTACATAATAATTAATTCCTTAATACACATTTTATGTGGAGTTTGTAACAAAGTATAGTAACATATCAGGTCAATTCCATACCTTCCCTTCAAGAGGTTATTTTTATTATAGATGATCCCTGACACTCCCCCTGCCCTCCCTCCACCCCCACCCCCACCAAAATGACAGTTTACCTTGCTTTCCATATTGTCCTCACTGGCAGCAAAGGTGAAAGTCTGCATGACATTTGATCCTGCTCTCAAGAATTCTATGTGAAGTTGACGAACTACAAAGTAGTTTTTTAAATCAAAATTAAAAAGATAAAAATCATAGGAGCTATCATTTGCAGCAAAAGCAGCTTACCCACTCACAATCTCTTTCAATCAGACACAATTTCAAACCTAGTTCTTATAAAAAATTGCAGATTAAGGTCAGTAGAGTTCCAGGACAGGACATGGCAGAGTTAATACTAAATTGGGACTGTTTCGAGTGTCCTCATATTGTCCTGTCCATGGCCTCAATGGTCTGGTGCAGTCATAGGCACACACTAAGGTCTCGCTGACCACTTGCCCCTTGGTCTTTTGGTCTAGAGAAGGTTTATTCATTTGCCTGTGTTGTGGAGGATGTAGCTGGTCTACTTACAGTCAGGAAATCCTTACATGAGGAAATTCTCACAGTGGACAAGGTGTGTGTGGGTGGTGCCCCCACCAAACAGATTCAACAGCAGACAGCTGGGGGGACGCAGTCAGGGAGCATCCGTGGGCCTATCAGGACATCCTTCCCTCCTCTCTCTTCATCTCCCCCCCAACCCCAATCCTCATCCTTGCTATTTCAACACTTTCTTTCTGGTTTAGCAAAAAGATCTTCTAAAATTAAAGACAAGGACAAGTTCTCTGTGGGCCAGATGAAAACTTGGTGCTAAGCACCAGAGAAACAAAACTTGGTCCTTCCATATAAGTCTGAGTGTCTGATGAAGCAATAAAATTGGCCAGTGTGTATGATGTGTTGGGATTTTCATGTGGGTTAACTCACGAGTCCTCACAACTAGCCCATGTCATACCCTCCTGTGACATGGGTCAAGAACCTGAGCCTGGGGCGCCTGGGGCGCCTGGGTGGCTCCATCGGTCGAGCAACCGACTCTTGGTTTTGGCTCAGGTCATGATCTCAAGGTTGTAAGATCGAGTCCCGCGTTGGGCTCCACACTCAGCGCAGAGTCTGCTTGTCCTTCTCTCTCTCCTCCTCCCCCCACTCACACTCATGCTCAAAAATAAATAAATCTTAAAAAAAAAAAAAAAAGAAACTGATCCTTGGGAAAGTCAAATGACTTGTGCAAAGTCACACAGCTGGTGGGTGGAAGAATCAAGACAGGGTCCCAGGTTTCTCAGATACCCAGTGCATATATGAATACAATCAGAGCAAATCCAAAGTTCCATTCCTAGCTTGTATCCTTTCATTCTTTCGCTTTCTTTTCTTTCTTTCTTTCTTTCTTTTTTTTTAAAGATTTTGTTTATTTATTTGACACAGAGAGAGAGATAGCAAGAGCAGGAACACAAGCAGGGGGAGTGGGAGAAGGAGAAGCAGGCTTCCCTCGGAGCAGGAAGCCCGATGCAGGGCTCGATCCCAGGACCCTGGGATCACGACCTGAGCTGAAGGCAGATGCTTAACAACTGAGCCACCCAGGCGCCCCTATTTTCCACTTTAATTTAGGAGACTACTCTCAAAAAAGAGTAAAAATAGAATTAAAGGTCCAGTTTGATGTTACTTGCCAATCCCATCACAGTTTTTACCTCCAACTTTTATTGGTTTTTTTTTTCTAGTGCAGGGGATGAGGTGAAACTGTGTTGATTTCTTCACACCCCTTGTGCGCAACAAAACCCAAATGTCTACCATCTATGCTGTGTTAATCTGGCGGTTATCATTAATCCTCTTTACCAAACACGCTGTTATAGTATAATATGCAAATTAGCCAGAAGGATTAAAGTGAAGCAGTAACAGTTTTACTATGTTAAGGAAACTCTTGAATATCCACAGGGTGAATATTCATGGAACAGATATTAAGATGTGTGTTTTAGCACTCCCTGTACCTGAAGATGCAAGTGTGTGTGTGTGGAGGGGGGGCAGTTGGGGAGGGAGAGGCCATTTTCTTCTACATGCTTCAGCCTATGTACTGTCACTGTTTCTACATCTTGGCGACTCTGGCAAGTGAAACAGTCCTTGCACAATGCTCAGAATTATTTATTTATCTTCTGTCAGTCAGATTTGAGCAAACTGTCACCCTCTAAACTAAACAGTCTCGGGGGATGCTGCCACTGACCTGCATCGGGATGGTCTACCACTGCTTCCGGAGTCCAGAGCCCAGCCTTCACGTAGCCCCTCTTCTCCAGAGTTATGAGAAAGCTGCCATCTCCAACCACAACCTCTCCACTATCCAGACGTTCCAAAATATCCTGAAGGAGAGAAAGAAAAATCACCTAGGTTACATACCTCTTTTTCTTTTTTTTCTAAAAGCAGTTTCCAATTTTAGGAAAGGTGGTATTAGGTTCTTATAGCTCCAGTTCTGTTAAAATCCTCAAAGTCTAATAATATTTCAGAAAGATTGAGTATAGTCTACTTCTTGGACACTCCAGGTATTCGTTTTGTGCAAAGTGCTGTGAATATTTTTTCTCAAATAACATTTAATCTGAGTCAAATTATAGTGAAAGTGCTGATGCCATGATAGTTGTTAATGTATTTCATTTCGGGAGACAATGTCCCCAAGTTAAAACAAATCCTTGGGCTCCCTTTCTCCTGGGGGTGGCCATATGACACGGTGCTGGCCAATGAGACATAGGTGGAAGTCAGTTAAAGATTTCCGGAAAAGTTCTGCTTTCCTGATATAGATGGGCACTCCCTTCCATCTGGGCATTTTTTTTCTCCTTCCTCTCTGGAATGTCACCATAAGTCCTGGAGGTATAGCAATCAGGACTGAAAGCTGACTAACAGCTGGTGTAACTAGCAGTGGGGTGTGTGTGTGTGTGTGTGTTTTAATAACAACTTTGAGTAGCTGTAGCAGCCATGGATTGCAAGACCTCATGTTAAGTGAAAAAAAAAATAGCCTCTTTTTTGTGTAAACCACTATACACAATCCTAAAGGACACACAGTTTCATAATGATGCCCTACATTTTCCAGATGTTCACATTCACATATTCACATGCATGTTTTCATTTGGTACTCCGGACAACTCTGTAAGCTAGGCAGGGTGGATGGTTTTTATTCCCATCTTATAAATGAGGAAACGGACGTTCAGAGAGGCTAAGTGACTTGTCCAACATCACAGAGCTAAGTAAGTAAACAAGCAGACTTCAGATCTTCTAAATTCCTAAACTAGTCTCTTTCTAGTCCCACTTCTCTATTCAGCCCAGCCATACTTGAATAAAAGGTTGTATCCAGAGCAGTTCTCCAAGGACTTACTGTTTCCATTGTCTAAAACATGCCTACCCCTGCATACCTGCTTGGGTCACCCTCTCACTTCCTTCAGGACTTTGGTCAAGGGTCATCTTTTCACGGAGAGCTTTGCTGACCATCCTATAAAGAAACTGCAGGGCGCCTGGGTGGCTCAGTTGGTTAAGCGACTGCCTTCGGCTCAGGTCATGATCCTGGAGTCCCGGGATCGAGTCCCACATCAGGCTCCCTGCTCAGCAGGGAGTCTGCTTCTCCCTCTGACCCTCCTCCCTCTCATGCTCTCTGTCTCTCGTTGTCTCTCTCGCAAATAAATAAAGTCTTAAAAAAAAAAATTAAAAAAAAAAAAAGAAACTGCAAACACTCCCATGGCAATCCCCATTCCTCTTGTATAGATGGCCTTAGTTAAAGACATAACCTTTTATTGAAAATCAAGGCCAGTTCATTTCAGCGCTGTCCACAGCTGGACACAGAGCAACGCATGAGTGGGGAAGAAAAGCATCTAGTTGCTCCTTCTAACCAGTCTGCAGTCCAGGAAGGTACATTAGAAGGGCTTGTACTGGAGGCCACCGTATCTACAACGTCTCTGGTATTTGGAAGTGGAATGAAGACCAGCTGTGTTAGCTGGGTTAGCCGTAGACACTGTTTTGACCAAGAGGGCTCCCGACTCTGGTTATTTTTCCGTACTTTATATCTAAAAATGAATTTTAGCTGAATGTAGAAGAAATGTTAATATTTATTATGATTCTCACCTTTTCCTCTATTCCCTCCATACAATGCAATTTGCCCTTTTAATTTTGTACTTTTGAAACATAAAAAGGACTTCAACTTTAAACTCTCACGAGACCTTTCCACCTGCCAGGTACAGTTCTAGGCAAGAGGGATAAACATTGGAATAAGACGAGGTCCCTGCCCTCAAGAAACCCAAAGTCTGGCCACCTTGGAGAAGGCCAGTGGGTCAACAAGTCATCACAACACATGTGATAAATAAATGCTGCAGAGGACTATAGAAGAGAGAATCAGAGGTATAGTCATTTGCATAAAATGTCATCTTGAAAATCTAGCACTTCAATTAACTCAACCATGTTAAGAATCAAATTTAGTTTTAGAGGGGAAAAACACTGGCATACAGTCGGGGTGTTATAGGATAGTATCTCACCTCCTACATCCAATCTGTCCCAGGGTTATGACAAGTGTATCTTTTAACACTTCTCAGGAATGTCCCCCCTCCCTTCCTCACTGCCCCTGGATTGTTGAAATGGCCTCCAGTTCGCCCCAGCCCACCCCAGCATATCTTCCATTGCTGCAGAGTGAAGTCTTGCCTGACCTACTCTTGTTTGGGATTACATCCTCCTTTGTGTTCTGCCTAAGGCCAAACACCGTCCATTCCTGCATCTGTCACTTGTACTGCGGTGTCTGGTTACCTGCTTGTCTCCTCTGTTTGGCTTTACAATGCTTGAGGCTCAGGTGACAAATGACTCTTTAGCTAGGGTTTTAAGAAAATTATAGGGCTTATTTTGATTGTATCTTCATGATAACAAGTAAAGTTAAGACATTTTGATCTGTTACCTAGATGTTTGTCCAAAATTTTAAATTTTGCCAGTTTTCTAAACAGCCCTTAGCAAAATAACTCCATCATCAAGATTTGAATTCAGAGCATTTATCAGCCCCTCCTTCACTGCTTTACTTACCACCTCAATTAATTACTACACCAGGATGATCTAAAGACAGCTCTAGGATGAGAGAGAACTGGAAAATACAGATCACTGTAAATTAATTTGCAGTACATTTATATTTTCATTCCATTCTCCCTTTCAGTTTGGCAGTAAATCTGCCTTGGAGCTGGTAGTGAGCTCCGAGAGTCATTTATGCTTCCTTTTTGCAGATCTCAGTATCTAGACTTCTGGATTTAAGGTCTGGCTTCTGGGCGCCTCTATTCATACACAGAGGAGCAGACCAACTTCACCCTCTGGCTGGAGTCTGCCAGACATCCATTCTGCCTGAGGCTGCCACCAGGCAGCTATGAGGCTACTGGAGTTATCCCCTGTGGCAATTAAATGAATTCTTAAGATGTACCTGTTAGCTGACAGGAGAGGTGAGATCAGCTGTTTCCCACTAACATTTTAACTCTCAGGTACACATTAGCATGGGTTATCATATGATAATCTTGGTGTTGCAAGAGCAGAGGCTGCTGGGAAGAAACTGGACAAGGACAGCATATTTTAAAAACCTTTTTAAAAATGAGCTAATGGTGAACACAGTATTACAGAAAGTTTAGAGGAAGAAATCAGCACAATGGCTTTATGTTTTTATTAAGCTCATTTTCTTCAATGCCCACATTTTACTCTTATAATCAGAAAGACATATCCAAAGATTTTTTTTGTTGTTAAATCCATATTGTACATCTTATGTAATTATTACCGTTATTATTTCCTTCCTTACACTGCATATATAAATATTTTTACATAGCTGAGATCTGTCCATGACATAGTATAACTCCTTTTATAAGGTAACATTGCCAAAGCAGTTTGCTTGTCCCATACTTAGCTTCTTAATCGGTGCCTAATAACTTATTAAGTGGGTGCACCTTTATTTAAGGAGCCCACCATCGTTGGGCATCTTGGTTGTTCCTAACTTTTTAGTATAAATAGATCAGTGGTGCACATTTCCATGTCTATATAGCATCTCCCTTCCCCACCCTCTCTGAATTTCGGGGCACAGGTGGGTTGCTTTGAGGGATCCTGGAGATGTCCTGCGACCAAGTTCATGCCTTTCCTAATTTTGTTTTGTCACCCCTTCTCCTCACAAGCACACACCCAGCAGAGAAACGGGGCGGGGGAGGGGGGTGACAAGGCTCACAGTTGGTGAGTAGATGGGGAACGAAGCTTAGAGAAGGAGCCAGGGAGACCTGTCTGACTGATGAGAGGAGGCTGAGCCCCTCCACCCCACCCTGCGCACCCCCCAGACCTGCGCACTCCCCTACCCACCCCTTCTCCACAGCCTCGGGTCGGGGAGGGTCTGCACCCAGGGCTGGTTTCAGGCCAGCCCACCGCTTGCAGGGCCAGGCTGCCCCTCTTCCCAAAACCTGAGGGAACCGAGCTCTGGGGCCAGTTGAGCCGAAGACCTGACGGTGTCTGTGGGTTAACGGTAGAAATGTGAGCAAGGCCCCGGAATCCGAAGCTAGACTTCAAATCCCCGCTTCACCGTGGACTAGAATGGGTGACCTTGAGCTAGTTGCCTGACTCTCTGGGCCTCAGTTTCCTCACCTGAAAAGTGGGAATAATCATGAAAATGAGATAATTTGCGTAAAGCAGTTTGCGCAGCTCGGGGCACTGGGTCAGGGCTCCATAAATGTTACCCGAGATTGTTATCTAATCCTGTCGCCAAGGTGGTATTGTCATCCCGGGCCCCTGGCGGCCGCGGAAACCGAGGCGCAGAGCCGTCCGGGTGCCCGGCCGAAGCCGCAGAGCTCGGCCAACGGCTGAAGTGGGGTTTGAACTCCAGGCCCTGGGAGCCCCGCGGCCAGCGGGGCTAAATACCTCGCGGACGCCCGGAAACTCACCTTTCTGGCCCCGGGGCCTCCGGCGTGTGCCATCGCGCCGCGACCGTGTGGGCGCCGGGTCCGGGAGAGCGCGCCAGCCCTCGAGCCCGCCCCTCGCCCGGGGGAGGGTCCCCCGCTCCGCGGAGCCGCCTGCCCCGCCGCCCCAGGGTGTGGGCTGGCCCGGAGCAGGTGCCCGCGCCCGCGCCCTCGGCCTCCCAGGCCTGGCCATGCTCCGCTCCGGCGCACAGCGGCTGCGGGGCCTTCCGCTGCCGAGCCTCCCGCTGCGGGGCTCCCCGGGCCGCCCGCGCTCAGCCTGCGGCCGCCAAGGGTGAGTGGGGTCCGGCCCGCGCAGAGACTTGCGGCTGGGCGGCTGCCGGGGCGGGAGCCAGGGCCTGAGGCGGTGTGCCGGGTCAGGGGCACTTTGGCCTCCGAGAAATGGGCATTTGGATTTCTTCTAGATTTCTGTGTGTTTTTTCACATGCACGCACGTACAAAGTGAAATAGTGTCAGAGGGTTCCCAGTGCGAAGCCATTCCTACCCCCGTATTTTTCCCCAGTCAAGTGTTAACAGTGTCTTCTGTATTTTTCCCCGAGATTGTCTGTGTGTAAGCAAACAGTAGTATGTATGCTACTAGGGTGTATGTATGGGTGTATGTAAGGGTGTATGTATGTTCCTCTTTGCCTTACTTACATCTTGCTTTTTACGATGCATCCTGGAGAAGCTCACGATCCAGCTAGGAAGAAAGTCATGCAAATAAATATATTAAACCACTGAGCAATAATTATAAAATGAGAGAAGACTATGCGGTGAGGAAATTAAGTGAGGAAATGCATTTTACTCCATCTGGCTCTCCAGCCTGGGACGCGTTGGATGGAGGGGATGATCCAAGGTTTATAGAAGCTAGACTTCACGATGATTATGGTTTTCTGTGGGATAAAATGATTATAAGTGTGTTCTTTAAGTAGACTGAGAAAAATTATTCTCTAGATCCTTTGGAAATTAAAAAAAAAAGAAGTCATGTTCAATTCTTTAGTTCTATTAGTTATCTACAATGGACCAGAATTATATGGACTGGGGCTCACATGCCTCCTCCTCCCTTCCCTAACCAGGTTGCATCAGTCAGGGTTTAGATGGCTCAAATGATTAAAGCAGCACTATGCCAACCTCCCAGGCACTGTTAAGATATTAGAGAAACCAGGAGAAACACATTAGTCAGAAAAACTATAGCTACCACAGCTTAGTAAAACTACCGTTAACAAAAATTGTCTTCCAGAGAAGAAAACCCACCCTTATCTGCAGAAACAAGATGGAAAGACAGAGCAGAAACTGTGATCATTGGAGGTGGCTGCGTTGGTGTGAGTCTGGCTTATCACCTCGCCAAAGCGGGGATGAAAGATGTGGTCCTCCTGGAAAAATCCGAGCTCACTGCTGGATCTACCTGGCACGCAGTAAGAAAAGCACCTCGAAACCATCCCACACGCTGAACTGTGCACCAGTGCAATCACTTTTCTTCCCCTTACAACTCCCTACTTCGAGCTCTTTAGAGTGAGTTTCCTTTCAATAGTGGTGGAAGGTGCAGTTACAATTTAGTTGGTGTACTTCCAGGACAGGATCAACATTTATAATGTCTTTATCTTGGACATGTGGCTTCTGGATTCAGCCCTGGCTCTGCCATTTTCTACCCAGCCGACTTGCGGCCAATGACTTGTTTCCTTACTTACATCTTGCTTCGGGAATATCAACAGCACCTACCCAGTAGGGTTGTGACGAAGGTTGAGTTAATATGTGTAAAGTTATTAAACACATGGTAAATGTTTAGCAAATGTTAGCTTTTTTTGTGGAAGGATCCTGGCTGGCTGATCTCAAACATAGCCGGAGACCTTTCCCTAAACTCCCCTCACCTGGGTTTTGTGGTCCTTTTGTTTTTATGTATGATTTTAATTCCTTACTGTGAGTCGACAGGTTGGCTTCGTGAGGCTGAGGACCACGAGGGCTGGGAACATGGGACCCTGCTTTCATGTTGTGCCAAATAGACACACAGCCGAGTCAATGGGACGTATTTAATGATACACATAATTGTTCCCGTGCTACACAGTAATTGGGCTGAAATGGAAAGTTGCTCAGGTAAATGAAGGGGTTGGCACTGCTCTCATACCAGTATGCCATCCCAGTGATCTCTGAAGTCAGCTAAGGATGGGAGAGGAAGTTTTTGTGACTGTTGGCACAAATTTCTTTTGGAGAAAGAGTTGGGCAGTGTTAGCTGCTGCTCGTCATTCCTTTCTGTCTCTAGTTTTCCTCTGCTGACACAAGAGGGAACCCTGCTTTTTAGGGACTTCTGAATCTCGAACCTGCTCTAGGTTTGGGGGGTCCCAAGCACTGAAAGGGCTGCCTGTTTCCTGTTGAGACTGGGGGAGAGTGCAGCCCACATTTAAGCCCAGTTGGGCCCAGTGTTCTGGTAGTCTCATAGTCAGACCCCACCCACTGACTTGGTGGTGGCTTCTCGAAAAGTCACACCAAGCCCAGCTCCTCTCCCCTGTCTCCTTTCCCTCCAGCCCCCTCGTCCCTCAGTCTGAGCGGGAGGTGTGGGCACCTGGTCCTCCCTCAGGGTCTTTTCAGAGCCCTTACAGGCAACTGACTCTTGTTTCCACAGTTGTCCTTCAACTCGCTTCCTCCTACCTGGAGAGAGGGGTCTGAGAAGCCGCCAACGCTCCTGGCTCTTCTCCCCTCCCTGAACTAGACTTTCTAGGTAGGCTTCATGTTATCACATGGAAGGAAGCCTGCATTTCTCCTGTAGCCCTCCTGTAACTTCTCCTTAGTGGACATTCGCTCACCCTTTCAACAGTATTCACTGAGAGCCTATATTGGGTCAGGCCAGCCCTGTTCTAAGAGGTGGGGACACAACAGGGAAAAACTAAGTGCCTGCCCTCACAGAGCCACATTCTGGTGTGGCAGACAGAGAACACACAAGCAATGCTTGAGAGTAATCAGTGCCGGGAAGAAGAGTAGGTGGGGCAAGGGGATGGAGAACGATGGGACGGAGGAGTCAGGAAGCTACTTTGAGGAGATGACGCCTCAGCAGAGACCAGGAAGAAGTGAGCGAGGGTGTGGTGAGGCTGTCCAGGTAAGGGCATGTAGGCAGGGGGAAGTTTAGGCAAGTGGAGATATCCTGAGAGGGAGGCTTACACCCTTTTAATACTTCCCGATTGTTGAGGAGGGCATGCGTTTTAGTATTTTAATTACGGATTTGCTCATTTATATTTGATTGATTTGATGTGGCCTATATTTTAGAATAGATTACTGGATTCCCTGCATTATTACTTCTTAGACATCCCATGAATGAAAAAACAAAAAAGCAACATACTCTTAACCTAAGTTTTTTCAAGAAAAGTGGGCCAAGTTCTTAAGATGATAGCTTCTTGTTAAATGTTAACCATGCAAAATAATTTCCCCTTAACCAGAGAGATTCCAGAGTGAGTAGGAAAGGCATGCTCCTGCATTGTGCACAAGGTATTATGCTATACAGTTTACAAAAAGAGACCCAGGCAGTGTGAGCTCAAGATGGACTCGGGCATCAGGAGCCAGATTATTTGACCCCCTGGGAATAAAGGAAAAAACAACCTGAAGAAGTTCCGTATATTCGGAATTTTTAATGCAGAGAAGTATTTGGAGCAGATTTGAAAATGTGGAAGGCTGGGGAGCCAGCTAAAGGGGCAGACTACAAAAATCCAGGCAGTCTCACTGAACTAGAACATGTGCTCAAGGTTAAACATATCTGTAAAGTGCAGGAATCAAGTACTTAAGGAGGAAGGCACAGCTTGCAAAATGAATATTAAAAATGGAGTCACAAATCCCCAAATCCTGAGGCTTTGCTATATTTTAACAAGACTGCTTTGTCAGCAGGTGCCACTACTACTGATTTAGACCATTTCATGTAGGATGGAGGGAAAGGGAAGAGGATGGAGTGAGAAGCAGCTTTGGAGCATGGGGCCCCCAGGAGACGCAGCCCCTGGGTATGGTGCCAAAGTGAATGTTCTGGAGAACTGAGGACTAAAGAGCTAAAGATGCACAATGATCCATTTGGGGTGTAGGAAAACAATATTAGAACTTTCTGTCCATTTTCATCTAAAAATGTAACAAAGAAATTAAACTTTACTGGTCCGTATAAATAGCCTTCATTCGTGATGTGGGTGACATACTGGGTATGATTCCAAGGTTGACTAAAAGAAAGGTTGGCACACCACAAAGGAAGCAGCCCCATCCTTTCTTTTTCTTTAGTCTACCATGACATAATGCAGATCACATGCTATAGAGTGTCACTGTCGTGATGAATTTTATAGAAACAGGGCTTTAAATAATACAATTTGTGATGAAAGGGAGAGGGAATGAACTTGAAAATGTTGTACCATATCTCATACAATAATTTAAAGGGTTGTGAAACCAAATTTTTCTTTTACAAAAAGACAAGTGTCCTAAATTTAGTGACCTTTGTAGTGATGCAAATGGCTGCCAGTCATTTCCACATAGCAGATACACATGAAAAAAAAATGAATGCAATCTATCCTTTCAAAGTAAAGATGATATTACAAGTGAGAAATAACTGCTTTTTGCAAAATAGTCCTGTTGGGAAGAGAGCATTTTGAAAAGGGAAGTTTGGAAATGTTGGCATCATTATTAGATTTTCTGGCCAAAATGATATGCATCATCTAGAAAAACTCTCATATATATATATATATATATATATATATATATATATATATATATATACAGGAGATAAACTTTTTAACCCATCTGAAATTTTTCCAAATGATGACTGTCAGTGCGATTTGTACCCATTTATTTAAAATATAAAAATGCAGTAACTTCCAGTTAGCTTATAACAACAGCTGCTGGACAAGGGAACATGAAACATGAATAGTCAGGTTTCAACAGAAATGTTTGTGTAGGCGATGATCGGGTGGGAGGAAGTGGGGTCACGATGCACAGAGTACAGCCAAGAAAGTGCCCTTCTCCCACTCAGACCTTTGTATCATTGACAACTAGCTTCCCCAGCTAGCATAGCCATTCGAACCAGTCTCAAAATAAAACAAACCTGGGATTAGGCCTTCAAGTTGCTGTTTTACCAAGGCTAATCCTATACATATTTCAGTAATAAAGCATGTTACTGGGCGCCTGGGTGGCTCAGTCGTTAAGCGTCTGCCTTCGGCTCAGGTCATGATCCCAGGGTCCTGGGATCGAGTCCCACATCGGGCTCCCTGCTTGGCGGGAAGCCTGCTTCTCCCTCTCCCATTCCCCCTGCTTGTGTTCCTGCTCTTGCTATTTCTCTGTCAAATAAATAAATAAAATCTTTAAAAAAAAAAAAAAAAAAAAAAAGCATGTTACTTACATAGCTTTGCTAAAATATTAACAAATCAGTTGACTATTCAAAAGCTTTTCCATATAATAAACTTTAAAAGCTCAAAAGCTTTTTTACTAAGTAAATTTTAAAAATTCAAAAGCTTTTCTACACAATAAACAAAATAAAAAATTTTTAAATATTTAATTCATTTCAAGTTGTTTTTGTATGTTTTATGATCTCTGTTACTATAGTAATACATATTCTTATATCGTGTGAGAACAAAGAAATCCACATATTTTAGTGGGTATGCTTAAATTTTTTTTTTTTAAGATTTTATTTATTTATTTGAGAAAGAATGAGAGACAGAGAGCACGAGAGGGAAGAGGGTCAGAGGGAGAAGCAGACTCCCTGCCGAGCAGGGAGCCCCATGTGGGACTCGATCCAGGGACTCCAGGATCATGACCTGAGCCGAAGGCAGTCGCTTAACCAACTGAGCCACCCAGGCGCCCCTTGCTTAAATTTTTTTATTGGATGCCAGTGCATGGAGCGCCTGGGTTATATGATGGCTTGAGGTCAGTCACTGGGCTTTTTGAGGTTGTAGAGGCTCATGAAAGAGAGGGCAGGATTATTAAAGAGATAGAGCATCACTAGCTTTAGTGACAATGGATGATTTCTCTAATGCCATCATCCCTGCTCATTCATTGTTAGCTTACTGTAAGGAAGAGCTTTTTCTTCTCCCTGTTTGTGTATTTATTTATTTATTTAATCAACAAGGATTCATAATTCTAATTTTATTCAGAGAGTTATAGTTCTCAGTGATTATCTTGTCTCTGTTTCATCTTTTCTCTTTTATTTTTCTTTTGACTATAACAATTTTCTGTCCTCAAATCAAAGTTAGGCCCCTTCCTGTCCTCCTTATAGACTTGTGATCATTCTAGCATCTTCTCTTAGTTCTTTTTTTTTTTTTAAGATTTTTATTTATTTTTTTGACAGAGAGACAGTGAGAGAGGGAACACAAGCAGGGGGAGTGGGAGAGGGAGAAGCAGGCTTCCCGCGGAGCAGGGAGCCCGATGTGGGGCTTGATCCCAGGACCCTGGGATCATGACCTGAGCCCCAGGCAAACGCTTAACGACTGAGCCACCCAGGCACCCCTTAGTTCATATTTTTTAAAAAAGATTTATTTACTTATTTTAGACGGGGGAAGGCGCAGAGGGGGAGAGAGAGCAAGAGAGCAAGAGAGAAAGAAGATTCCACGCTGAGCGTGGAGCCTGACTTGGGGCTTGATCCCATGATCCTGAGATCATGACCTGAGCTGAAATTAAGAGTTGGAGGCTTAACTAACTGAGCCATCCAGGCGCTTTTTCTCTTAGTTCTTATGTTTTTCTCTAAATGCTTTGGCACTGAATCATATGCTCTTGATTTCACTGTTTCATATATGAAAGTTTCATGACTTCAGTCAGACTACAAAATCTTGAAGGATAAGAACAATGTTTTCAGGGCATCTGAGTGGCTTAGTCGGTTTAAGCATCTGACTTCAGCTCAGGTCATGATCTCAAGGTCCTGGGATAGAGTCCTGCATCAGCTCCTGGCTCAGCAGGGTGTCTGCTTGTCCCTCTCCCTCTGCCACTCCCCCACTTGTGCTTGCTCTCTCTCTGTCAAATAAATAAATAAAATCTTAAAAAAAAAAGAACAATGTTTTCTCCTTCAAAATTCCCATTTAATATATCCTTGCTGAAGCCCAGAATAGAAACACAGTGTTCCCTAAACAAAGTTCATTGGGCTAAATGTCTTGAATAACAATTTTACAAAATGAGCCCATGTGACTTTTTCATATGAAAGATTATTAATTCATAATTCTATGAAAATAGCTTTCTGGGGAAGGGAATAGGATTGATATAGTGTAGATATACAATTTTCTGGTGGTCTGATTTACCCCAGGTTAAGCTCAGAGGATCTTGAGTAAATGGTGAATGGAACCCTACCAGGGCTTGTGAATGTTATTTTTTTTTCAACTGACAGGAGATATATGGAAGGCATATCACGCAGACACCTGAAGGCTAGGGATTCTCCATTATTGATCTAGAAAAGCTCATCTGCACACTAGATACTAAGCTTGTAGAGGAAAGTGGGATATTTGAAAGTGAAAGAGCCTGACTGGCAGTTCCATTAGAATGGGGCTTCGCTCTGAGAGCGTCTCTAAGACCTGCCAGGATTTTTCAAAAAAAAGGCTGTGCATGTGTCCAAATGCTTGAACAACTACTTGATAGAAGCCCTAGGGTTCTGGTCCATAAAGGATGACTGATGAACTTTAAATGGGGTGCTTTTGAGTTCAGGAGAACCGAATACCTACCACTATCATAGAAGAACCTTATAAATCCTCCCAAACAGATTTTATTTTGAACAGATTGTGTTCTGATGAGCTTTCCAGAATAAAGTAGCTGCAAAATGGGGCCCCAGATACTTAATTTAGAGAAGCTGCTTCATATAATTGCTTAGAATTCTTTTTTTAGATACTACGTTGCATCTGCCAGAGTTAGTAAAAGGGGTTTTGGCATGCTACTATTTAGATATTTTTTTTGTGTGTGAGAGTAATAAGTGTTTATTCAGCACATATTTGTGGGTTACAATCTATGTATTCATCAGACAGGTTAAGCTTCAACAAAAGTCTGTTCACCAATTAGCCAGGCTCCAGTTCTCAGGAATTTTCCAATTCTTGAATTTTGGGAATTTCAGGAAAGAGAACAGGAGGGCTGTTCCATTTAAGAGAATGGTGGGGATTGGGTCAAGGAAAATTTTGCTAGTCCATGCTCCTTGTCCTTATGGGAACACATGATTTGCTGGTTTGGGTCCATGCTGTATGCCACCCCCACCCCCGTATTCTTCCTAACAGCATACATTCCTAAACCTCTCATCGTAATCATCCCATTTATGAACCTACGAACACTCTTTCCTTAGTGACTTTTAGGGACTTAAAGTATACGTTCATTGGCTGACTTCACATTACCTACATGGTTCAAATTGCTTCTCATAACTCTGCCATGAGTCTTATGCCCAGCTGTGCTCAAACTGGAGCTGATGTGTTCTCATCCCAAAAGAATGGCTGGTGCTTCTCAGTAGAGAATGTTGTTGACGAGGATGTGGATGAAAAGGAACCCTTGTGCACTGTTGGAGGGAATGTAAGTTGGTGCAGCCACTAAAGAAAACAGTATGGAGGGTCCTCAAAATATTAACAATGGAAATATTATATGATCCAATAATTCCACTCCTGGGTATTTATCCAAAGGGAAAAAACCCACTAATTTGGAAAGATATATGTATCCCTGTGTTTATCGCAGCATTATTTGCAATAGCCAAGATGTGGAAGCAACCCAGATAAATGGATAAAGAAGAGTGGTATATTTAGACAATGGAATTTTAAGCAGCCACAAAAAAGGATGAGATCTTGCCATTTGTGACAACATGATGGACCTGGAGGGTATTATACTAAGTGAAGTAAGTCAGATGGAGAAAGACAGATAACATATGGTTTCATTTATATGTGGAATCTAGAAAACAAAACAAATGAATAAACAAAGTAGAAACAGATCCATAAATACACAGAGCAAACTGGTGGTTGCCAGAGAGGAGGGGAGTGGGTGGGGGGATAGGCAAAAAGGGTAAAAGAGAGTGAGAGATACAAGCTTCCAGATAATGGAATAAGAGATGGGGATAAAAGATACAGCACAGGGAATATAGTCAATGGCATTGTAATGTGTTATATGGTGACCGATGGTAGATACACTTGTGATGAGCATAGCATAATGTAGAGTTGTTGAATCCCTATGTTGTACACCTGAAACTAATGTAACATTGTGTGTCAACTCTACTCAAATAAGAAAAAAATTTTACAGAATGTTATTATTTTTTTTTTTAAGATTTTATTTATTTGCGAGAGAGAGAATGAGAGACAGAGAGCATGAGAGGGAGGAGGGTCAGAGGGAGAAGCAGACTCCCTGCCGAGCAGGGAGCCCGACGCGGGACTCGATCCCGGGACTCCAAGATCATGACCTGAGCCGAAGGCAGTCGCTTAACCGACTGAGCCACCCAGGCGCCCAAGAATGTTATTGTTCTTATTTTTTTATTTAGTATTTTCTTTCCTTCCCGCTTTTAAGGCAGGTTTAACAACTTACTTTCATCCTGGAATAAACTTGAAGAAGATACATTATGCTAGCATCAAACTTTATGAGAAGTTGGAAGAAGAAACTGGACAGGTAAATGCATTTAACTTGAAATTGTCTTTTAGGTCAATTTCTCAGGAATATGTAGGATTTCTGAAGAATTTTGGTAGGTCATCATTAAAGCTGTGTCTGGTGACGTTAATGACATGGGGAATGTTTCTTGTGGTAGAGAAATCTGGTGGCGATTTAAGGTAAGAATCCCAAGTTTGCTTTATGAGCCATTTAATTTCTTGGAGCACATTTCCCATGTAATTAACCACTCTTGATTTTTTTTAAATAAGGAAAGGATACAAAAGCAGCTTTCAAAAATATCTTCAGTCAGTTACTATATCTAGAAACCAAGAAATCAGAGACTTTCAGCAACTGGATTACAAAGGATCTGAGGGCAATGGCTGCCAGATTGTCACACAGTTTTGAAAAGTACTTCACTAAAAGCCCCTCATTTTTATTTTTATCTCTTTTCATACTTATAAGTGCTCTCAAAATAAAGTGGCAGGTAAAAACTATCCATAGGCTAAGATGGGAGTTTACTTAAATTTTTCATGCTATTTTCCTTGCCTAAAACTATCAAATGGCTCCCCACAGTTTGTAGGCCAAAGGCCAAAGGAGGAGAGTCTTCCTTAGCTGAGCCCTGCCTGCTTTCCAACATTTTCTCTTGCCACTCTTTGCCATGCGCATATGCTTCAACTATTCTTAATTACATACATTTCTGGAATGTGCTGGGCTCTCTGCCTGAAACAGCATCTTCTCAGACCCCATCTCAGTATTCACCCTCCACCCTTCCCTGAGGTCACCCCCTTTGAGAAGCTGTCCTTGACTTTCCCCATCCACCAGTCAGGCCGGCTGAGGGCACGTCTCTTGGTTCTAACAACATATAACATTATTATTTTTTTTTAAAGATTTTATTTATTTATTTGACACAGAGAGAGAGAGAGAGAGAGAAAGTGTGAGCACACAAGCAGGGGGAGCGGCAGGCAGAAGGAGAGGGAGAAGCAGACTCCCCACTGAGCAGGGAGCCCGATGCGGGACTCGATCCCAGGACTCTGGGATCATGACCTGAGCTGAAGGCAGACGCTTAACCGGCTGAGCCACCAGGCACCACACATATAACATTCTTATAACACAAATCTCTCTCTCTCTCTCTGTTGTGGTAGTTACTTTACTGGTTGGTCTTCCTAGGGACTATGAGAAACTTGAGGGCAAGGAATCCATCTTTTATCTCTGTGACCCAGCGCCTAACTGAGTGCTTGGCCGACTGAAGGACTAATAAATGTCAAATAAATGTGTATTTCCATTCACGCTTCAGCTCATCACTGCAACATTCTGATTCTTTATATTCCTTCCTCAAATCCTTGGTCTTTCTTGTTTTCACATGGTTTTCTTTTCCTCTCACATCAACACTGTCCCATGTTGTTTTAATTATGCTCTCAGCTGTCTGCCTTCACCCATACACTGTAAGTGCCATGTAGGCAGACTCTTTGCTTCTTGTTTATAATAGCATCTCTGGGGCTTACAGAGTGTTGGACACAGAGGAGCCGGTGAGTGAGTATTTGCTGAGTGAATGTCTTTGTGTAAGATGCAAAGATTTTATATAGTTATCTCTTGCACTGCTGAGTAAATCTCTCTTCTGTACACTCGCATTTTCATTGTGCTGAAGAAGAACCATGTTTGAATGCCAAATAATGATTTATTTATGTGTTTTTATTGGCATGATTGTCACAGGTGGTGGGATTCCATCAGCCTGGTAGTATCAGAATTGCCACAACTCCTGTGAGGGTCGATGAATTTAAATATCAGATGACGCGAACCGGCTGGCATGCGACAGAACAGTACATTATTGGGCCTGAAAAAATTCAAGAGATGTTCCCTTTACTCAACATGAATAAGGTATTTATCTTCAGGGTATTTTCACCATTTGTGGACTTGAATTAGGATTAGAAAAAGTTACTTTAAGAAGCTTATTAAAAGGGCGCCTGGGTGGCTCAGTTGGTTAAGCGACTGCCTTCGGCTCAGGTCATGATCCTGGAGTCCCTGGATCGAGTCCCGCATCGGGCTCCCTGCTCGGCAGGGAGTCTGCTTCTCCCTCTGACCTTCCTCCTTCTCATGTGCTCTCTCTCATTCTCTCTCTCTCAAATAAATAAATAAAATCTTTAAAAAAAAAAATATTTAAAAAAAAAAAAGAAGCTTATTAAAGGTAGAAAAACTGCGCACACATTTGGAATGGCAAAATCAGATGATTAATGCTGGAATCTGGGCATGTAACAAGGTGTACTATTATGTATGCTAAATGAAATATAAAAGCATAATGAAAAAAGTTTAGTTTTCCACCTGTGACAACTGAGGAGGCATTTTCAACACCTTTCTATTACTGTGTCCCCAGATCTAGGGGTTTCCATACATAAACTTCTGTTTGAGAACTGCAGATAAAATAATTACCTAGTATGATAAATATGCATATAAAAAGGCTGTCTTATTAAAACTTTTTACAAAATCAAATTTAGAAGGGCCACTCTATGTTGCTCCACAAATACCATTTAGCTCTTAACTGTACTTCCAACAGGCTCTATATCAGGTATTGATCTAGTTTTAACCAAATTTGGCTGAGAAAATCCACTTGGGAATTTAGTGTCTTTTTTTTTTTCTTTTTGGCTAGGCAATAATCCCATTCGGATAATAAGCATGACTAACACTATACAACACTACAGCATAGATTTACGTACCAGGTACTATGCTAGGCCCTTTATATACATAATTCTATTTAATTTTCACAATAATATTATACAATATATATTATTGCTACACAGGAAATTACAGGTTAGATAGTTTACATAATGGACTCAGGCTCATCCGGCTAGAAAGAGATGGAGCAGAGACTTGAATCCAGGCTCTCTGACTCCATTGTGCACACTACTCAAGTATGCCACCAGATGGCGCTGGTGAGAGAAGCAGGGGCTTACGTTCCTCCCTAGGACCTGAACTGAACTGGGGAGGCACCTTGTATCATTGATCTGGGTGCTGGGGTTGTTTGCCCTTGTGAGTCTATAGGCTGCTGGCCTTCTCTTCTCTGTAGTTTTGTGTGAGTGTGGTTGCAGACTTGAGTTGCATTGTCTGCACTGAAATTCCATCACTGTAAGGTTATGCTTATTATCTGTTTATATGTCACTCTTGGAATGCTTTGCTGGAAGTTCTCACCATCAGAGTTTTCTCAAAGGTATTAGACAATGGAAATATGTGGAAAGAGTAGTCTCTGGATCTGGGGGCAGGGTGCCAAATCAAATAGATACTGGATTACTGCAATGAGGACATATCCATTATAAAATACCAACATGACATTTGGAAGTCTACAGTAATATGAATTCCATTAAAATCAAAACAAGTCTCGGGGCGCCTGGGTGGCTCAGTCGTTAAGCGTCTGCCTTCGGCTCAGGTCATGATCCCAGGGTCCTGGGATCGAGCCCTGCATCGGGCTCCCTGCCCCGCGGGAAGCCTGTTTCTCCCTCTCCCACTTCCCCTGCTTGTGTTCCTGCTCTCGCTATCTCTCTCTGTCAAAGAAATAAATTTTAAAAATCTTAAAAAAAACAAAACAAAACAAGTCTCTTGCACTAAAACTATAACAAGAGATTGGATTAGTAATCAAAAGCTTCCCACAAAGAAAAGACTGGGCCCAGGTGGCTTCACTGGTAAATTCTACCAGACATTTAAAGAAGAATTAATACTAATCCTTCACAAACTTTTCCAAAAATAGAAGAGAACACTTCCCAACTCATTCTATGAGGCCAGTATTGCCCTGATACCAAAACCAGACAAAGACATCACAAGAAAAGAGAGACAGGTATCCCTTGTGAATATTGGTGCAAAAATCCTTAACTAGCAAACTGAATTTAGCAACATATAAAAAGGATAATGCAGTATGACCAAGTGGAATTTATGCCAGGAATGCAGGGTTGATTTAACATCTGAAAATCTGGGGCGCCTGGGTGGCTCACTCAGTTAAGCATCTGCTTTCGGCTCAGGTCATGATCCCGGGGTGCTGGGATCGAGCCCCGAGTCTGGCTCCCTGCTTAGCAGAGTCTGCTTCTCCCTCTGCTTGTGCTCTTTCTGTCTCTCTCTCTCTGTCTCTCTCTCTCTCTGACAAATAAATAAATAAAATCTTAAAAAAATAACATCTGAAAATCAATCAGTTTAATGTGCCACATTAATAGAATGAATAAAGGACAAAAACACATGATCATTTCAATAGATGCAGAAGACATTTGACAAAAGCTCCTTGTTCGTATTGGGTGCTCAGTAGATTTCTATTGAATAAATGAGACCTAACTATAATACTGCACAGTGTTCCCTCTATCAACTTGGTTCATCAGACTGTCATTCTTCTTTGTTTCCCCATGGTACCTAGCCTGAAGTCCTAGTGCAACATAGGTTTTCAAGCATTAGTTGTTGAATGACTAAGTCAAGTATACATTTTCCTGACACCTGTATACACTTAACATGTGAACTTGTTAATAGTACTGAACAATGAAATATAAATAATTGATCAATTAGTATTAGACTGACTGCAAATGTCAGAAACCAAAATGATAATGCTTAAACATGATAGAAGTTTCTCTTTCCTTTAGGCAGTCCAGGATTTGAATGGTGGCTCTTTTCCATGAAGATTTTAGGAACCCAATTGCCTTCTAGATCATTGCTCTGTCATTCCTAGGGTGTGACTCCTCTGTCCTTATTCTAAGATGGCAGCAGCTAGAGCTCTGGCTGGCCATCATGTCTGCATTCCAGACAATAGGAGGGAGGAAGGACAAAGAAGGGACAATGGGCACATGCCAGTGGTTTTGTTTTCTTTTGTTTTTTAAGTAGGCTTCACACCCAGTGTGGAGTCCAACTTGGGGCTTGAACTCAAGACTCTGAGATCAAGACCTCAGCTGAGATCAAGAGTCAGACACTTAACTGACTGAACCACCCAGGTGCCCCATGCCAATTGTTTTTAAAAAACTATTCATGAAAGCTGCCACATGACACTTTCATTTGTATTTCACTGACCAAAACTTAGTAATACTTCTACCTACCAGTTGGAACTTATAACTGCCAACTATTGGAAATTGTTCCTAGTGGCTATATGTCTAAATAAACATTCAGTTTACATTGCTATGGGGGGCAGGGGAGAGAATGGATGTTGGAGACAATTGCAAGCCTCTGTCAAATAGGGTGTCTTCTTAACACTCAGTGTGAGTCCTGCCTCTGCCTGAGCTTTGATCAAGGAAAAAGAAGTACAGACTGATCAATCTGATGCCGTGATGCACTTTTAAAGTCCAGTTTTACTAAACATTTCCTGGCAGGATATAGTTACATTGAATAATGGGTACGTTTTGTTTAAATATTGACTCTTTTATGATTAATTTAGATTTTAGCTGGACTATATAATCCTGGAGATGGTCACATTGATCCTTACTCTCTAACTATGGCCCTAGCTGCTGGGGCTAGGAAATATGGTGCCCTTTTAAAATATCCTGCCCCGGTGACTTCTCTGAAACCCAGGTCAGATGGAACATGGGATGTTGAAACGCCAGAGGGATCTATGAGAGCGAAAAGAATTGTGAATACTGCAGGTAAGCATCATATATACAAATATGATGTGTGTGTGTACATATATATATGTATATATATATATATATATATTTAAATTAGTGGGTTTTTTCGGGGCGCCTGGGTGGCTCAGTTGTTAAGCGTCTGCCTTCGGCTCAGGTCATGACCCCAGGGTCCTGGGATCGAGTTCCGCATCGGGCTCCCTGCCCCACGGGAAGCCTGCTTCTCCCTCTCCCACTCCCGCTGCTTGTGCTCCTGCTCTCGCTGTCTTTGTCTCTGTCAAATAAATAAATAAAATATTTTAAATAAATAAATAAATAAATTAGTGGGTTTTTTCAAGTGGCAAAGATATAAGACATGTGGCCATAGAGTAATGTTTTATACTAGGCACATTGTTGGGAAACACTGTAATGTTCCCAAGATGAACATTTTGTCTGTTTCTAAGCTCCATCACTTTGCTTTTGGCGTGTGATGCCACTCTGCCCTTGTTTACACACACAGAAAGTTGGTGTTCTTCTCCATCCTGTTTTCTTCTACTCCAGATCATGTTTTGTTCATGATGCTGCTTTTTCCCTTCTACGTTCACTCTTTCTTTATACTAATAAAGTCTAATGTGCAAATTTGTGAGCATCCTTTTTGTTCTCAGTTTGCTTTTGGGGGAAGATCTAATCATTTGTGTTCTCTCTCATCCATTTCTGATTGGTTGACTCCAGTCAAAAAATGTTTAACCCTGGGGTGCCTGGCTGGCTCAGTTGGTTAAGCGTCTG
This sequence comes from Neomonachus schauinslandi, assembly GCF_002201575.2. Lineage (NCBI taxonomy): Eukaryota > Metazoa > Chordata > Mammalia > Carnivora > Phocidae > Neomonachus > Neomonachus schauinslandi. Next base: position 57,047,181 of record NC_058409.1, on the reverse strand, counting down.
CTTTCGGCTCAGGTCATGATCCCAGGGTCCTGGGATCAAGCCCCTCAGCGGGGTCCCTGCTCAATAGGAAGTCTGCTTCTCCCTCTGCCCCTCCCCCTGCTCATGCTCTCTTGCGTGCACGTGCTCTTTCTCTCAAATAAATACGATCTTAAAAAAAAATATGTTTGGGGCGCCTGGGTGGCTCAGTTGGTTAAGCGACTGCCTTCGGCTCAGGTCATGATCCCGGAGTCCCTGGATCCAGCCCCGCATCGGGCTCCCTGCTCGGCAGGGAGTCTGCTTCTCCCTCTGACCCTTCCCCTCTCATGCTCTCTCTCTCTCTCTCATTCTCACTCTCAAAATAAATAAATAAAATCTTTAAAAAAAAATATGGTTAACCCTTTTCCTTTTAGAACATTATTAAATATATTTCATAACCTTTTTTTTTTTAATGTTGCTCTGTTACAACTTAGACTCAGAGTAGTGAAGTCAAAAGGGATATTTGAGATAATCTAACAAGCCACTCATTTTCCACTGTGGAGACCAAGGTCCGGAAAGGTCGTGTTACTTGGCAAAGCCACACAGTTATATTGGAACCAGGACTTGGACCTGGGTCTTTTGACTCCTGAGTTAATACACTTTCTAACAGGTCATTTACCTGTGAAGTCATTTTCAACTGTCACACATACAGAAGTGAGTTCTTGTGCAAATGAAAATGCTTATGCAGTCTAAACTGGGCTAATAATTTGTATTTACCTGTGGTTCATAGTGGTTAATTTAAAACCTAAAGTAAGCAGGAGGCAGTAGCTGATTTTCTTGTGGTCTGCTCTTTGAGTCATTGCTCAAATTATAAAATGAAAACAATCATTATTTATCAAGTCAAATGATATGCCCTGAGGACAGGTCAGAAACAGGGACCCTTAAGTTCTTTCCTCTAAATTGTAACTTTTGATTGATGTTATCTTTTTTTTTTTTAACAAAACACTCAGTGGTTCTAGAAAAGTCATGTCTTCAATATTTAAGAGTTTAAAATAGTATTTCTGAATTATTCTAATCCATGCCCCCCATTGGAAAAGCATAAAAATCTCATGCTTTCTTCAATATCATTTGAAATTCACAATAATGTAAAAGGACTAAAAAATAAAAGCAAAGGCATAAAACATTGCTTTGTTTTTGAGCCTCACCCTTCACCCCCCCCAATCTCTATCTGAGACCACCCACCCATGACCATCGGTAGTGACCACTGATCTAAATTCTGTTAGAAGATCTAAGATTAATCATTCATCTTTTTTTTCCCATGTAGTAAGGACTCTTTCTAATCTTGCAACTTTATGGTCTCACAGATTTATTACCTAAATACATTGGACTGTTTTTAGAGTGATAGCAAACTAAACAAACTAAACAAACACACTCTGACCTCCATACCAGCACCCCGGCAGACATCGCTAATTGATCACCGCACTCATCTCTGACGGGCTTGGGCATGCTCCGCCATTTCTCTCAACATAGTGTGTCAGGCAACCACTCCCAACTGATACTTAGAGAAATCATGTAGAAGAACTTATTTAACACATTTATTTATCATTTTCCGAAAATGGTAAGCTTTGATTTACATAATTCATTACTGCTGTAATAAATTTTTTCTTTACTGTGAGGAATAAGGAATCACTGAGTAATTCTCAAGGAGATCTCACCTAAACAGTAAGTTACCAGATGAAGTTGTCTATGCAGCTATGAAATCTTGTGGTGTGATTGGAGGAGGGGAGGGCAATGGCAGGAGGTCCTGGAAAATGGCGCTGGCCTGGGAAAACAAATCCTGGGAATTAGGTTGATGGTGTGGCCCTGCATTTACCACTACGTGGAACCGAATTCCTGGGATTGTTCTCCAGGATGTCCTTCTTTGTCCTTTGCTCCTGGAGTTTTTTTTGGGGGGGGGGGGGCTGCAGAATGGTGGTTTATTAAAGCATGGGGACAGAACCCGTGGGCAGAAAGAGCTGCTGCCCCGGGGTTGTGAGCAGTGGCTGATTTTATACTATGGGGTTGGGGGAGGTAAGGAAAAAGGGAGGTTTCCAAAAGAACTTTCATATGCTAAAGAAGACTCACAGGATACTGGAGGCCTTACCATTGTCAAGTTAAGGTTGTTACCCCTCTAGTAAGGCATTAACATGAAGATAGTGGGGAACTTCCCGGAGGAACATTACACTCTGCCCACTTCAAGTATCTGTCGATGGGCTGCAGGTTATAAAGTCTTTAACTGTATCTACATTTCCTTCTGGAAGCTAGGTTATTGATGATAGTATCGAATGCTTTGTTCTTGTAGATTGCTAAGACATTTGTAAACTGAGGGAGACTTTGTAAGTTAGTTTTTCCTTTAGGGCAGGCTCCTGGAGCTTTTTGCCTAGCCGCATCTACTCCCTTTCCCATCCTCGGTTCTTGGTAATCCAGGCAGCTCCTTCTTGAAAACTATGTGAAGAACTATGCTGTCTCAATGTTCAATTCTTTATCTCATTCAGATCATATCTCTGGCCCATAATCTTGTTTTTTTTCTTTTCTTCCTCCATCTCTTCTCTTCTACTGGGTAGAAGTTACTGGAGGAAATCTAACTGATTGCATATTTGTAGTCGTGGTAGGTGTAGAGAGGTGTGTATTTAATTATTTGTAGGTCTGTTTTCAAAATAAGTTTATTTAAAGTATAAAAGCTCCCTAAAAGGTAAGCCTCAGTAACTGAGGGCAAAGATATGGGCATGCCTGCTTCTAGAATTGAAGCTAACAGAGATCAAATTTACGAATAAAGCAACCATCAGCGGAAGGCACTGTGCTAACATGATTGGAGAATGCGTTGCTGGTGGAATGTATCCCAGAGTTACTCAGTGAGACCAGGATGTCTCACAAATTCAGACAAGGCCTTCAGACCAGCTCTGAAATCTAATTAAAGTAATCAGGATGTAGACTTGGAAATGTGACCCCAATGGAAAGATATAAATACCACTATTATCTACTCAATTGTACCATAACCTGCTAGGAGTTTCTTTATATGAAGTCGTAACAGAAGGCAGCTGAGTCTTCAGGATATTCATGAAAAGGAAAGTCTAAAAGTGAAAAAATGTGTGTTTGCCTTTATGTCTCCAGCACAGTCCAGGGCAGTGGGGCTCTGCGGCCTGGAACCACATGTATTGCCAACCCTATGACCTGGGCAAATTACTCCTTTGTAAAATGGAGATAATAGTGCCTATCTCAAAAAGTTGTATGATCAGTAAATGAGCTAATAATGTAGAGCACACAGAACAGAACCAGTACCACATAATAAAAAATTATTAAAAAAATTAAGTGTAGGGCGCCTGGGTGGCTCAGTCGGTTAAGTGACTGCCTTCGGCTCAGGTCGTGATCCTGGAGTCCCGGGATGGAGTCCCACATCGGGCTCCCTGCTCACGGGGGGAGTCTGCTTCTCCCTCTGACCCTCCCCCCTCTCATGCTCTATCACTATCTCTCTCAATAAATAAATAAATAAATATTTTTTAAAAAATTAAGTGTAATAATTACGATTATAATTATTTCTTTGAAAGCCTTACCTGTGCCCTCTCCCCCCGCCCCCCATCCCGGGGAGACTAGCATCAGTTTACTATAACCTCTTGGTACAGGCTTTAAGATTACCCACCTCCTTTCACTTGCTCTGTAGTCATACAGCACCCATTCTGCTGGGACATTTGGTTCTCAAGCTAATGGGCATAAGAATCACCATAGGCCGCTTCCCAGACTTCAGAAAGATTCTAACTGAAGTGGTCTGATTGGGGTCTCTGAGCTGTATTTTATTTTTTTTAAAGATTTCATTTATTCGACAGAGACACAGCGAGAGAGGGAACACAAGCAGTGGGGGTGGGAGAGGGAGAAGCAGGCTTCCCGTGGAGCAGGGAGCCGGATGCGGGGCTCGATCCCAGGACCCTGGAATCACGACCTGAGCCGAAGGCAGACGCTTAACGGCTGAGCCACCCGGGCGCCCCTGAGCTGTATTTTAAATAGATACTCCAGGTGCTGTGTTGTCTGCTCCAGATAGTCTGCAAAACATCTTTCGAGAAACACTACTACTAGATGTTCCTACAGGAGCGAGAATGTAGTAACCTTATTCTTGAGCAAGCAGAGCTGAAAACCAGTTTCAGACACTCCTAGCATCTTGGGATGAAATAGACTACCTTGCCTTTGCTACCTGAAACTTTTAAAATTTGCTTCATGGGCACCTTGGTGGCTCAGTCGATTAAGCTTCTGCCTTAGGCTCAGGTCATGATCTCAGGGTCCTGGGATCGAGCCCCACATCAGGCTCCCTGCTCTGCAGGAAGCCTGCTTCTCCCTCTCCCACTCCCCCTGCTTGTGTTCCTTCTCTCTCTGTGTCTCTCTCTTTCAAATAAATAAATAAAATCTTTAAAAAAAATAAAAATAAATTTTAAAAAATTTGCTTCATTCTACCCACCTAATGTGTAGCTCAGTGGCATGAACAGAAGCTCTTTATTATGATGTAAGCTTTTTCTCTGCATGGTGAAGAATGTTTCTCTTGACTTCATTTCTAATTGACTCATTAAGCTTTGTAAACTTTACTTAAGAATTTTCCTAACATGGTAAATCAGAAATATGATTGGATCATGCCAACATGAAGCCCAGGGTTCAGCCAAAAAAGAATTGCTTAATTTTGCCTGATACTCTGCATGGAAGAATGTCACTGTATAAATCATCCTTGTCACCGTATAAACCATCTTATACAAGGAAACTTGTCCATGAACCTTCACTCTTCATTTTAAGTCCATTTAATTAATCATTGCATTTAAAAAAAAAAAATGGAAGGCATTTCCAATAACATTGTTACTGACTCTTCACTTGTTTCTCAGGTCATAATGGTAGATTTTAGTGATTTTTCCATATTTGTCTCTCTTACCTTTGAACTTGGTGGGTGGGTGACGTAGCAAGAGTTGAAGTGTAATTCTGCCAGATTTAGGTTAACTTCCTTGATGTATAGAGGAAGAAAATGCCAACAAACACCACCACCATAGGGTAAAACAGCATAGAGCTTGTTATGGAGTTTGAAATCATATAGCTCTAGAATATTTATGTATATGTTTCTACTGTATTTTAATGATCAAGTGCATTAATAAGCAAGCAATTAGACTCAGAAATTCAAAAATATGTTTGAATAGGACAGAATTTATTTTCTTCATTTTATGTTTTTAATTGAAACAAGTGTATTGAGGATACTATAGTGGTTTGAATTGCCAGACTAAATATTTTGTTTTCTCATATTTTAAATCTGCTATAGTTGCATATAACTAGAATATATGGCTTTCCTATATTTTCCTACAAAGTCCTGACATTGGCAATTCACATCTTCCTACTAACAAAAATAAATTAAATCTGTAAGTTATTAAAAAACCAGCAAGAGACTCTAATGCCCACAGGTATGATTTTTGGTTTGCAAATAGACATCCATTTCTGGGACTGTTAAACAAGTACGGCCAGTTTAGCCATTAGGCCAGAACAAAACAACAGAACACAGGATGATGTTTAGATAGTTAAATAGAAATAAATTTGGACACATAAGAGTACATAGTCTGGGTTCCCAGACTGATTCATAATTGATAATTCTGTATCTAGCTCTGAACCTCATAATGACAGAGGCTCCAGAACCCCTTATTAGATTCCTAAAAAAGCAGAAGCAGAAATGGTTAAAAATTAAGAGTGCAACCTCTGAAGAAATAACTTGAATAAGATTCTCTAATCATTTGAATGATTACTCAAAATTATTATGAAGCAAACAACCAAATAGAACCTCTTCCCCCCAAATAATCCACTGATGGGTCAGGTGACACCACTTCCGTGCCATATAATCATTCTAGATTCTGAAATACCTTTATGCAAGTAAAGGTGTCTTAGATTTTTAAAATAAAGTCTTTCCGTAGCAAGAAAACCAATAAAGTGTGATGATTCCAGGGTCTCCCGGTCTTGGTTCCAAGGTCTCTGGACTTTAGCTCCACATCTGTATACTGAAGAGTCACCTGGGGGGAGAATCAAGTGTACTTTCAGCCACAGTTTGACTCCTTCTTCTGCAAAGGTAAAAATAACATTCACTGCCACCAGTAAGACGTTCCCAGCACACACTGTGAAGTGAGATACATTCTCATACAGGAAGTCCCACCTACTTAGGTGCCCTTTGCTCTTTGCTGTGACTCTTTTTCCCTCCTGCTCTGGACTCCTGGTTCCTTCATGCCCTTTGCAGGAAAGGATCTTACAAATGTATTCTAACTAAACTTTTACAGTAACAGATAAAACTTACTGTGCTCTCTCTCCCAAAGTATATACGTTTTCAGTTTTTTTTTTAAAGATTTTATTTATTTATTTGACAGAGAGAGACACAATGAGAGAGGGAACACAAGCAGGGGGAGCGGGAGAGGGAGAAGCAGGCTTCCCGCAGAGCAGGGAGCCCGATGCGGGGCTCCATCCCAGGACCCTGGGATCGTGACCTGAGCCGAAGGCAGATGCTTAGGGACTGAGCCACCCAGGCGCCCCGATACGTTTTCAAATTTTAAGTTAACAGCACAATTTGTATTTGTAGAATCTTAGGTATCAGTAACTTGGGGAGAGGAGGGCCTGGGGGATGGAGGGACTGACTTTCAGGGCTCTCTTATGCATAATTATTATGTGGATCACACAGGGCCCCTTATTGCTTGATCAACTGTCTTTCAGGAATAGGGTCAGTCCGTTACTGTCTTTCTTATCATCATTTGTACATTTTATGTATTTGGGTTGTTTATTTTTCCCTTCAAGTAAATTTGTTTTTGTTGTTGTTTTCCTGCCTTTTTCTGCTTATGGGCAAAATGCTTTTTCAGGAATGGAGTTCCCTTAGATTATAGATATCTTTCAAACGCTGGGGCAGGGTAGAATACAGTCTTCTCTTCCCCCACTCAGTTTTGCAATGACAAAAAATTTAAAGCGTTATGACATTCTTTTGACTTTGCCATGAGTACTAAAGTCTTCTAAATATTTTATTTTAAAATAAATTGCCATTTTAATATCAGATGTGGTACGTTTTCATATGTGGTAACATTTTAAAATGTTTTTTTTTCTTTAAGGATTTTGGGCTCGTGAAGTAGGTAAGATGGTGGGACTAGAACATCCTCTCATTCCGGTCCAGCATCAATATGTTGTTACATCGACTATACCTGAAGTGAAAGCTTTGAAACGGGAACTCCCGGTGCTCCGTGACCTGGAAGGATCCTATTATCTCCGACAGGAAAGGGATGGGCTTTTGTTTGGTCCATACGAAAGTCAGGAGAAAATGAAAGTGCAGGACACATGGGTCACCAATGGAGTCCCTCCAGGTGGGTTCCATAAACGCAAGCGTGTGCAGGTCAGGCACATGTGTTTTGTCTTTTCTGTGGCTGGGGGCTGGCTGTAGATTCAGATGACACCATAATATGAGACTACCGGATACCTGGGACTGTGGAGGTGAGCAGTTTGAGGTAAGCTCTGTGCTCATGTCCCTTCGAACAATCACAGCAGAAGTAAGGAAAGAGAAAAGAGGCAGTTGATGACGGAGAAGCTGAAGAAACATACCTTCTGCTGGTTTGGAAGGCTTCAGGTTATTTTTGCCTGCCCACACCAACCTCCTGCCTCCCACTTTTTCCTTAATCCCCTACCTGTTTGGTCTAGTTTTCAGATTTGGATATGGCTACTATTGTGTTTTGACAGTTGGAAACAGGGCAGGTGTCAGAGACAGGATATCCAGGCTGCTAAGTATGAAAGCCTCAGAGTGCATCACAGAGCAAGATAGGTTGGCCTGCAAACTGAGGCCTTCCCCTACTACGTAAATGGATTAGAAGAGCCCTATGCTAAAGCAGGAGGAACCATAGTTTCTCTTTCCAGTTCTGTAAGGGAGATGGATCTGTTTTTGTTTTTCATGAAACATTTCCACAAGCTAGATTAGAGATAGGTGGTTACATAAGGAGGTAAACAATTAAAACAATCTATAGAAAGTGCTAAAATGTCATTGGGACACTGAAATAAGGGATATAAAGAAATGGAGGAAATTGTACTTTCTAGAATTATACTTTTGGTAATTATGCTTGGGACAGGGAATGAACCTCTCTCCTGCTCCTCAATCCACCTATGCCCATGTGACAACAGATGATCACTCAGTTGCCTTCCACAGAAGTTTGGCCAGCTCCAGCTAGCTGAGGGCTTTTGTCTTGTTGTGTGGGCTCTGCACATTTGGACCTGTGTGGAATAGCTCCCGATCTCAGAGGGAGGGCTGATCGCCACCTGAGAGCCTTCCTTTCTGCTCTTCCCTCATGCTGGCAGCCTCTCTTCCAAATAAATATTGAACAAATATTTAAATAATTGCAGCTGGAGGGAGAGCTGGTCCTGGGTGCATGCATGTCCTGGTCCAAGCCTAGTGGTCTGCGGGCCTCCATGCAACCAACTCAGCGCGCAGTTCACAGGAGAACAGGAGCTGGCTGCCTGCTGTGTGGGAAAGCTCCCAGTACTGGAGGAGAAGTTCTTTCAGAAGCTCCTCTGTGGCCCTGCCTTCAGTCACAGTACCTTTGAGGACTGAGAAAAAGATTGTGTTCCAAGACCCTGACTCTTTTCTCGAAATTCTAGCCCTCAGATACGTGGGGGAGCAGGCTTGAGGAAGGAGGCCTCCATGCCCTTCCTTCTCTGCTGAGAACTGAAGGGCATCTGGAATCCATTATCCTAGATCCTGGAGTACTTTTCTGTTTATCCCCTGTGTCCTGACATGACTTTGTAAGCTTCCATTTGCCCTTACCTCGGAAGATAGAATAGACTTTTATGGTGAAGGATAAAAGCTCTGTCTTGACAAACCAATAATTGTTGTTATTTTTTTTTAAATTATGATTGGATTAAATGTTGAAAACTATTAATATACCTAGATTTGAATTTATTACTAATGGAAAAGGTTAACTTTCATGATTTTATTATTTCAACAAAAATAACATTATTGTTCTCAGTAATGTGATGGCTACCTATCTGTTGATAGTGAATATGAAGTTTAGACTTAAAAAAAAAAAAAGGAAGTACCTTCCTACAGACTACCTTTAAATTTCAGATTTAAGTCACTTCAGAGTACATGTCAGGGCAGCTGAAGCATCCTGACCACAATGGTATGTCTCTGCAGGGTTTGGAAAGGAGCTCTTTGAGTCTGATCTTGACCGAATCATGGAACATGTTGAAGCTGCCATGGAAATGGTTCCAGTCTTGAAAAACGCTGACATCATCAATATCGTCAATGGCCCTATCACCTATTCTCCTGACATTCTGCCTATGGTGGGGCCCCATCAGGGAGTCAGAAACTACTGGGTGGCTATAGGCTTTGGGTGAGTATCTCCATTTATTTATTTTTTATTTATTTTTTTAGTATCTCCATTTAATTCAACATTTATTACAGTTAAGTTTTTTTTTCTTTTTTTTAATGGAGTCAAGTATTTTATTTTATTTTATTATTTTTTTTAAAGATTTTATTTATTTATTTGAGAGAGAGAGAATGAGAGAGAGAGAGTACATGAGAGGGGGGAGGGTCAGAGGGAGAAGCAGACTCCCTGCTGAGCAGGGAGTCCGATGCGGGACTCGATCCCGGGACTCCAGGATCATGACCTGAGCCGAAGGCAGTCGCTTAACCAACTGAGCCACCCAGGCACCCCTGGAGTCAAGTATTTTAGATAAGTCTTGTCTCATAATCTCAGGCCAAGATGGAAAATAGAGGAGGGGCAGAGAGTTTTCTTCCTTTCATGACCATTGAGATGTGAAGAATAAAATATTTCTTTTTTTTTTTTAAGATTTTATTTATTTATTTGAGAGAGAGAGGAGCACAAATGGGGGAAGGGCAGAGGGAGAAGGAGAAGCAGACTCACTTCTGAGCAGGGAGCCCAATGTGGGACTTGATCCCAAGACCCTGAGATCATGACCTGAGCCAAAGGCAGATGCTTAACCAACTGAGCCACCCAGGCACCCCGAGGAATAAAATATTTCAATTTTAAAATCTTTGCTGTGGATTATTAATGGTTTAATCACTTGTATAGGTTTTAAAGCTTATCACACAGAAGGGTAATGATTTCCTGGAAACTTCTCTTTGCATATTTCCTGCCATTTCCATTATTCATGTGTCTTTTCATGCTGTATATGTTCAGGTTGGTCAATTTACCCCAATTTCACAAGGATGTTTTTCTAACACAATGTGACAAACATAATTCAAAATATCAAATGAATAACGTATCTGATGCATTTTTTACCATAATTCATGTTTGTCCAACATAATTTGTTTCTTTATGATTCTTCAGGTTGCTTACTATTTATGATTCCATTACCCATTTGATGTTTCATCTTTAATATTTGTCCCATTAATTTAATGAATATTAATGTCAAGCCCACTTTACCATCGTATCAGAGCTTCTAATATTCTATTTTTCTTCCCCATTTTATTTGGCCATTTATTCAACTAATATTTAATGATTGCCAGCTCTGTGCCAGGTCTCTTGGTAGGCACTGGGCTGCAGCTGAAGACAAGGAAGTGAGGTCTGTCCAGAGGCACAGGGCTCGTCGGGGTGCTGTCCTGACAATACAGTAGAGAAGCTGTGGTCTGAACCGAGGGAGCAGCAGGGGGTACTGAAAGATAGGAGATAAACTTATTTAGACTTGATGATTGATTGCATTAGGTCTTGAGGATGAGAAAAAAATAACAAATGGTGGCAAACTATCTAACTTGACCCCTGGTTGGATGCTGGGGCCATGGGGAGAGAAAACCAGAAAAATAGTGAGTTTCATTTTTGAGAGTTTGGGTTTGAAGTGTTAAGTTTACATCTGTGTGACATCTAGAGGGAGAAAACCAGATGGAGATATAGGGCTGGAGGGCATAAAGTAACTGAGGGTTTAGGTAATCAGCTGCAGTGTGCATATGCAGGTATGTGCATGTAGGAGTGTTTCTTGTATACATTACTTGAATATCTTCTTTGGAGGAATGCCTATTCATATCCTTTGCCCATTCAAAAAAAATGATTATTTGTCGGGGCTCCTGGATGGCACAGTCTGTTAAGCATCTGGCTCTTGGTTTTGGGGGGTTGTGATCTCAGGGTCGTGAGATCGAGCCTGCGTGGGGCTCTGTGGTCAGCATGGAGTCTGCTTAAGACTCTATCTCCCTCTCCCTCTGCTTGCCCCCCCCCCACACACATATGCTGTCTTTTTCAAATAAATAAATAAATCTTTAAAAAAATTATTTGTCTTTTTATTATTAAGTTGTAGGAGTTCTTTATGTATTCTAGATACAAGTCCTTTATCAGATACATGATTTGCAAATTTTTTCTCATTCTTTGGGTTGTCTTTTCACTTTCTTGATGGTGTCCACTGAAGCATGAAAGTTTTGAATATTGATGAAGTCTAGAGTGTGTATTTTTTCTTTTTTAGCATGTAGTTCTGGTGTCATATATAAGAAACCATTTTATAACCCAAGTTCATAAAGATTCATACCTATGTTTTCTTCTAAGAGTTTTATAGTTTTAACTCCTACATTTAAATCTTTGATCAATTTTGAGTTAATTTTTGTATGTGGTGTGAAGTAGGGGTCCAACTTCATTCTTGTGTGCATAGCCAGTTATCTCAGCATCATTTATTGAAAAGACTATTCTTTCCTCATTGAATCTCATTGGCTTCTGTGAAATCTTTTTTTCTGACACTACTTCTGATACCCACATCCAATTTTCTAATTCTCCTACACCAACTGAGTATCCAACAATTCAATTCAATTCTGATGCTGACTTCCAGGGTTAGGGCAGATCCCACTGGTTAAGGACAAAACTGTCTCCACTTCAGACACCAATTGCAAGTTCCAGGGATCACTGTACTTCTGACTGACTGACTATAAATGTGGGAGTTCCTACAACCCCCTTTTCAGGTTTGATAACTCACTAGAATGACTCACAGAAATCAGGAAAATACTTTCTTTTACCCATTTGTTATAAAGGATACAACTCAGTAACAGCCAAATGGAAGAGATACACGGAGTGAGGTACGAGGGGGAGGGGCAGTTTTCATGCCTTCTCTGGCACACCATATTTGTAGCACATCAATAAGCTCACCAACCTGAAGGCTCTTTGAACTCTGCCCTTTACGGTTTTTTATGGAGGTTTCATTACATAGGAATAATTGATTAAATCATTGACCATTGATGATTGACCTTTTTTTTGATGATTGAACTTCTTGTGACCAGCCCCTATCCTGAAGCTATTTAACCCCCCAAGTACCTCTCACCCCACCTTGAGCCATCTCATTAGCATACAAAAGACTATGAATTCCAGAGGTTATTAGGAGTTCTGTGCCAGGAAATGGGGACAAAGACCAAATATTTATTTTTTATTAAACCATGACATCCTTGTCAAAAGTCAATTCACATTTATGTATGGGTTTATTTCTGGACTCCCAATTCTATTCCATTGATCTATAGGTCTGTCTTCATGCCAGTACCACACTGTTTTGATGACTGTAGCTTTGTAGTAAGTTCTGAAATTAGGAAGCGTGAATCTTTGTTGTTTTTCAAGATTGTTTTGGCTATTTTGGGTCCCTTAAATTTTCATAAAATTTTTAGGATCAGTTTGTCAATTTTTGCAAAGAAGCCACCTAGGATTTTGATAGGTACTGCATTGAATCTGTAGATCAACTTGGAGAGTATTGCCATAACAATATTAAGTCCAATTCATGGACATGGGTTGCCTTTTCATTTATTTAGGTCTTTTAAAATTTCTTTCAACAATGATTTATAGTTTCCAGAGTATAAGTTTTATACCTCTTTTGCTAAATTTATTCCTAAATCTTTATTATTTTTGATTCTGCAATTGACTCAGTCATAGAATTTTTGATTTAGTCAACAACTATTTGTGGATCATTGGCCATGAGCCATGCTCTGAACAAGCAGATAGTATCCCTAGCCTTATTATATTTGTACTTTAATGGAGCATCTATTACTACTCACCAAGGAAATTAGGAAGTTGCTTTCTTTAGGACACCAGTTACTGATTATCTAGAAATTGTATCTAATTGCATGGGGCTGATGTTGCATTCTTACTCTGATTGTTCTGGGTAATTTTCCCAGATTGTAGACATTGGGAGTTGGATAGGGAAGATGACAGGCGGGGGACGGGCAAAGTACCTTCCTCTCTTTGACAGATTTGGTCTGAACCAAAAAGGACTTCTTGTTATCTAAAAGTTGGGATTGCTAGGATTTTTTTTTATGTAATATTGAATGCTCACATTGGCTGCCCCTCCTGGCTTACATCTGTGATCATTCCCTGTTTCTGGAGGCCAGTGGTTTTCATACCTGGTTGAGCAGCAGAATCATCCTATGGACATGTTAAAAAAGAATCTCAACCTTGTGATTAGTCACTTGAATGTGTTTCATCCTCCTTTACATCCTATCTGTGAAATTCCTATTTGTCAGGAGAACCCATGAAGTCGTGTTGAATCAGAAAACCAGGGATCCCAAAAGATTTTATGCAGATCCAGGGATCTGCATTTCAATGTTGTCTGTTATTCTGGTACAACCATTCCAGAGAATTTGGGAAATTTGCAAACTGTCTACATAAATGCCAGTGTTCTTTTACCTTACTCACAGATTATCCTCAGTCAAGGCTGTTTTACTTTTGTTTTGTCACAATTCTTTTTTTTTTTTTAATATTTTATTTATTTATTTGAGAGAGAGAATGAGATAGAGAGAGAGAGCATGAGAGGGGGGAGGGTCAGAGGGAGAAGCAGACTCCCTGCTGAGCAGGGAGCCCGATGCGGGACTCGATCCCGGGACTCCAGGATCATGACCTGAGCCGAAGGCAGTTGCTTAACGAACTGAGCCACCCAGGTGCCCCAGTTTTGTCACAATTCTAACAAGGTTTTCTGCTTCTAGGTAACTGACACCATGCCCCCAAAATGTTGAATTGATTGTATTGAAATGAATCTAGTTTTCTTGGCTTAGAACAGATTATAAACAGCAAATTAGAGGAGGGGAGAGTGCTATAAGACGTAACATCTGACAGTGTAACAGAGCTGTCATACAAAGCAGACACAAACACTCAAAAAGCACAGGAGCTGGGCCATTTAGAAGAAATGGGCTGTGCAGATTAATGCCAGCATCAGAAGAACCCAACTCTCCTTTCCTCATCTAGTTCCCTTCCACTTCCCCTTCAGACGTTAGTTCCTTATGAAAATCTTATCAACTGGGCACAGGCATACTCTGTTGTTGGTTATACAATGACCCAACAGCCACCATGTATTGCTTGCCTGCTCTGTGCTTTTCAATGCCATGTCAATGAATTCTCTCTTGCTCCATGCTTATGTTTAGCTCCTAAGCCAGGGGCTCTCAGTAGATGTTTCAGAATACTCAGTTGTGTGGCATTTTACATATAACTTGTTAACGGGTAAAGAGCTGAAGTTTGCAAAGGATTTACCTTTAGAAAATAAATTAGACTTGATTCAGGATTATCCTCAATGAACAGCGCTCTGCCCCGTTTATTAGCTCATACACATTGTTCAAAGGGAAAGAACATAATGGTGTGGCAGTGAGACCAAAGCAAACACAGCACAGCCCTGGCTTTGCCCAAAGAGTCTGTCAAGAATGTGACTACTGTCTGTCACGTGTGTCTTGGCTGAAAAAAAAATTGAGAACCAGTGAAGAAATAAAGTCCAATAATAAGGAGTGTACCCTGGGGTCAGATGACTGAGTCTGGGTCCTGAATCTGCTCTTTATTAATGTGTGACCTTATTTAACCCCTATGTGGGGGCTGGTTTTCCCATTGGTGAAATAAAATTATTAAAGAATAAATCAGCATCTAACAGTACATGTTAGATGGAAACAATACCTGGCAAAGAGCAAGTGTTCAATAAATGTCAATAAAACTTTACACAATTTCAGGTCTTATAACAGCATCTCTAGCTCTCAAAAATGACGGCTTTTGTATATCATAGATGTACCTGGATGAGTGAATTTGGGGGGGGGGGTCTGTGAAAAAGTGTTTACAATACGCAATGAAATAGTTTGTCTTTGACAATATTATTACATATGAAGAATACAAAATGCAAGTATGGATGCCCCCCAAGCAACACCACTGGATGAGTGAATTTTAAGCCTATATTTAATCATTTTTATTGCCTTCTTGAAACTTAGTGAAATTGTTTATGGGTGATTTGGATGACCCATGTCACTTTTTAAAATGATTCAGAGAAGTATAAATTATTGCCGTCTTACTCTACTTGAGAAATATCCTCATAACAACTTTAGTCATTCTTTTTTTTTTTTTTTTAAAGATTTTATTTATTTGAGAGAGAGAAAGCATGAGAGAGCACAAGTGGTGGAGAGGGAGAAGCAGGCTGCCCATCAAGTAAGGAGCCCAATGTGGGGCTGGATCCCAGGACCCCAGGATCATGACCTGAGCCAAAGGCAGACACTTAACCGTCTGAGCCACCCAGGAGCTCTAGTCATTCATTTTTATAAAATAGCCAAACTGGTATCTTGTGGGGAAAGTTAGTTAACATTTATAGTCTTTGCTAAGGTTCTCCCAAGCTCTCAGAGTGATTCTGGCTGTTGGAATCCATTTGGGATACTGGAATTTCTGGTATTTTGAGGTCTGCTCATGTAGCTCCTTTTCTTGGTCATCCGCCCATGACTTTCTGCTCATCCAATTACTCAGATGCTTCTCTTGACCTAAACCACAGATAAACCTACAGGAAAGTCCTTCATTACTAGAGTGAGTGGGTAGAACTGCATGCAGCCAGTGTAAAACTGTGATTCCTTCATCTCAGATCCAATTATCTGCCACAGTCATGTTCTTAGTTTTAAAGCATCATCATATAGAAATAGAAAACAAGCCCACCCTTGCCACCAAGTGACCCATTTGTTGCAAAATACAAGGGAGAGTGGTCCTTTCCCTCTCCTCCCCACAAGTCCCTGGTTGAGTGCCTCTTGCTCTGAATGCTTCTGAGATCAAGGTTCCAGGTCCCTGCACAGAGGTCATCGCCTAAGGGGGCCTGAACTAAATTGAGTCTGAGAAGAGATGCATGTGCCCCTGGGCAGTGCACAGTTTCTCCTGCAAGCTTCCTATCACTCAGGATAATCCTAGCTCCAGGGGTCTGAGAAGATAACAACTAAGCCTTCCTCTTTGTTTCCTTTCCTCCATTTTCCTAAAGTGAGCCTCTTTCCTAGCTAAGAGCTGAGGCTATTTTGCAGGTGTGCATCTCTTGAAACTATGGAAACAAACTAGCTATCAAGTCAGGTCCCTTTAATCTGGATGCCTAAACATGTATTTTTTTTTTGAGGAAAAAAACTACATTATGTTGTCGAATGTTCTAAATAGCACAGAACACTCCAACTTGGAGGACCTGTAAAATAGTTGGACATGTTTCATTATCTGAAAACTACATATGTTAATAACAGTGTATTTATCTCTGTATTTTGAAAGATATGGCATAATCCATGCTGGCGGGGTAGGGAAATATCTCAGTGACTGGATCCTGCACGGAGAACCTCCATTTGATCTGATAGAATTGGATCCCAATCGCTATGGCAAATGGACAACAACTCAGTACACTGAGGCCAAAGCAAGAGAGTCATATGGATTCAACAATATTGGTAACGTGCAAATTTACTATTGTCTACAAAGTGTGTATAGAATTGACTTGCAGTGCCTCTGATTCTAGTTGCTTGCTATTCTGTGCATTGTGGTAGGAGTACTTAGGGATTCTAATAAGCACTATGCCTTTAAGACACAACAAGGAATCTATATGAACGTGTATATTTAATGTGTAGAGTGAATCAGCGATTTTAAGTTCTAAATCCACTTTTACTTTATCCTTGGATTGTTATATAAATGACAATTTGGTTTTTTTTACATAAATTTTTAAAAAGATTTATTTATTTATTTGAGAGAGCGAGCGAGCAAGCCAGGGGGAGGGGGAAAGAGAGAGGGAGAGAGAGTCCCAAGCAGACTCTGCGCAAAGCCCAGAGTTTGACTTGGGGCTCCATCTCAGGACCCTGAGATCATGACCTGAGCCAAAACCAAGAGTTAGTTGCTTGGCTGACTGAGCCACCCAGGTGCCCTTTAACATTATTTTTTAAATTGCAGTGTAGTTGACCTACGATATTATGTTAGTTTCAGGCATACAACATAGCGATTTGACATTTGTATACATTGTGAAATGGTCACCACAAGAAGTGTAGTTACCATCTTTTACATAAGTTTCATACACATATATGCTTCTGGATGTTAAGAACTGTGTTTTCTATTTTTTGAGTGCCTTCAAAATTGTTTATAGTTTTGGTTATGTGCTATTTAGGTACTAGTTTTCCTTTTTCAGTTGGTTATCCTAAAGAAGAACGATTTGCCGGGAGGCCGACTCAGCGAGTCAGTGGGCTTTATAAAACCCTGGAGTCTAAGTGTTCCATGGGGTTCCATGCAGGCTGGGAGCAGCCACACTGGTTCTACAAACCGGGCCAGGACACTCAGTACAGGTAAGTGAATGACATAACCTGCCTGTGGCTCCGAATGTAGAATGAAATTTTGGAGATGGAATGGAAGGACATAAGAGAAATGCTGTCCCCTGCTCCAAGTCACTTCACCCCATTCCGAAGAGCGTTGAGCCTTTTCCTACAAAACTTATTTTCTGGCGGTGGAGGCATTAGTCTATCCCATGTGACATTGGCTCACATCTAGGACCCCTGTGGCCTCCAGAGTTCTACAGCCAGCTCAGGTGATACCTCCACTTGGCATTTTCCAGGAGCTCAGAGGAACCTTCCCCATCCCCTCTACATCCCCACCTGGCTTCAGTTGGCTCCTAAAGATGTGTCCTGGTTTAGGATGCCTGGTCAAATCCCATCTAATGGAAATAGTATGGCAATATGGATTTTCTATTGATCAAGGAAGAGCTCATAGCGACAGCTTTCTAGTGTGTGTGCAGTGAGTCACGTAAATTATATGTACCGTTGATAAATTAAGAGGAAAGATCATTTCCTTAGCATTTGACATTAAGCTAAAGCATAAAGCATCCCACTAAACAATTCTCTGAATTCCTCTAAAGCTGTTGCCACTGTTGTACTTGGATTATACACCATTGTTGTCATTTGGGATTAATAGTGATTATATATTTTTTCTCATAAGAATCCATAAACCAAGAGAAAACAAATAGCAAATGTAGAAATTGTTATCTCTCACTCACTCTTTTTTGGACTTGTCATTTTGCTTATTTAAGCAGGTTTTGATGTCTACTTTAAGACCAGATCTAAATGGTATAAAGGATAGTAGAGGCCCAGTTGTTGATTAATGAATTTGGGCTCAGTAGACAGTTAGTCTAGAATATCTGGGGGCAAAATACTGGTTCGGTTTTTCCTAAATGACTCAGGTAAATGCCCGATCTGTTCTTCACCTTTGCTCTTTGGATCTGACCTGTTTCTTCTATTATTTTAATAATTAAACAACTGAAAACTCATTTAGCAGACAGTTGTCTGTTCTGTGGTTAAAATACCACATTAGAAGTCAACTTTATCAAGTAGAAAGGTCCCTGAATGAATCAGTAGACTTTTGTTCCTGGCCAAGCTCCGTCATTTACTAAGACAAAAGCCTTGGAAAACACCTTATGCCTTTTCTCTGAAAAATGAAGATGCTGGACCAAGTCCTTGCTTATTCTGGGTATGGACCAACAGCATGAGCATCACCTGTTAGAATGCAGAGTGTAGGGCCTCACCCCAGACCTGCTGCATTAGAATCTGCATTTTAACAAGTGCAAGTGATTTGTAATTGCATCCAGAAGCACTGGACAAGATCGCTCTACCCCAGTATATTCTGATTTAATTAGGTCCAAAAAAATGTGATATTTTTTACATGCTCCCCAGGTGATTCTAATATGCAACCAAGATCAAAAAACTCAGTACTGGTAGACTTCTATGCTTTCTTCCAGATATGAGAGCCCACATGTCCTAACTTAATTTCTAGTTAATTAATACTATGTCGTTCACTACAAAATGGGTCAAAGGAATAGAAGAGTACCTTTAAAGAATCAGTTTCTACCATATGTGTATGATTTACAGAACAGAACTTTGGGTTGTACTTTTTTTCCCAAATGGGATTTTCTAGATTACAGTGTTTAATAAATATTCTGTAATTTTTTTGAAAATGAATGACAGCTGTTTCATGACAAGCATTGTGTTTCAGGCCCAGCTTTCGCCGCACAAACTGGTTTGAGCCTGTAGGATCTGAGTATAAACAGGTTATGCAAAAAGTAGGGGTTATTGACCTGTCACCATTTGGCAAGTTTAACATCAAAGGCCAAGACTCTGTTCGACTGTTGGACCATCTCTTTGCAAATGTCATTCCAAAGGTAAATAACCTTATATGGGTACAAGGTTCAGGATTCTGGTCTGCTTAATTCTCTGTCCTCTCATATTTTTTTTTAATTAGTATGTTATTTTAGTCCACCTAATGATTTCTCTATGAATGCCGGAGCTCTTCAACCAACCATGAATATTCTAGCTAATTTTCTAATTTAAATTTTGTTGAACAAATTATCATCCAAGGACCTTATGACTTTGCTAAATTGTGTCAGTAGGGAACTGCAAAATTGACTCAAGTGTAATTTTTATGACAAATAGTTATAATTATCGTTGAAACTAAGAACTTCAAAATTAATCTTGGGTCTAGGTTTAAAGATAGTTCACACAATTGATATAAATGGTAAGATTCAAACGTTTTTCATTGTTGACACTTGCATTTTTATTTCCATGTTGTGTTAAAAGGATACATAAGATTTTAATTGCATCCTGAGGTAATTTTTAATTCTTTTGTGTAGGTGGGTTTTACAAATATAAGTCACATGTTGACACCAAAAGGTCGAGTGTATGCTGAGTTGACTGTTTCTCACCAAACTCCTGGGGAGTTTTTACTAATAACTGGTTCCGGATCTGAACTTCACGATCTTAGGTAAGTATGCACCTAATAAGAAAATTTTATATGGATTATATACTGACTCAATCTTGCAGTGCGCTTTTCTTTTACCAATTAAAGTACAACTTTAATCTTAAACCTTATTGTTTCAAATAAATTTCATGTCTTTTATAGGAAATTATTTGAAGTGAGGGACCCTGTCCCCACACCCCTCAAAGGTAATCCATCCATAGGGTTTGCTGGTTCTAAAAATATTAACTCCCAATTATTAGACATCATCAATGTGTCAGAACTCTTTTTAGACATTATCTCAATTAATTCTCTTAATAGATATATCTGCAAGGTCTATATTATTCCCATTTTCATGTGAGAAAACAGAAGTTTGAGTTAGAGTAACTTGCGTAAGCCACTCCTTTTGATTCTGATGCCCATGTTCAGTCCACTTCAGTAAGCTGCCTCCCTGGGTTATCTTCCTCCTTCTTCATGCTTTTTGCTCTCTGGCCCAAAGCTAGATTTAAATCGTTGACTTGCCAGGTCAATCCTTCACATGAGTCTTTGGTCTATGATTTAGTCTACTATCAAATCTGTAGTCTTTAATATTCCAAAAATATTTCGAATCCTGTTGTTTAATAAATGTCTTACTCTGAGATTCTCACTATGATTGTAAAATGATGCAAATTATACCGTCCAATCCAAGATGTATCTTAGTAGCTTAGCTTTGTGTAAATTCAGATGATCATTTTATGTAGCTCCAGGGACTCTCAATAAATTATAAACAAACCCTAAAACTGGGTTCCAATAACTCATCAAGACTTAGAAATTGAAACTAGTCTTTAGAGTTTGTATTGTTTCCTTTTGATCATCAAAGCAACTATGTGTCTGGTGGCAGGCACATTATTAACCTTTAGCAGCACAAATGTGCCTCCCATGTATAGGTATTAGAGAAAATTTGGGTTTAAATTATTTCTCAAAGATTGAATCATTAGTTTAAATGCAATAGGGCTGTCACTATTTAAAAGAATTATGTGGCAGGTTTAAATTGAAGGATCCTTCTCTACTGTGAAAAATTATCCCCAAATTTATAAGTGGGTGGTTTAAAGAGAATCACTTAACATCTCTGGGACTCAGTTTCCTCAACTTAAAAAATTAGGTTATTATACAAAATGACACTCTGGGGACTTCCTGGTAATTCTAGACACAGAGCATGTCTTCAGAGAATTAATATGTCACCAACATGCATTATTCAAGCAAGATTTAACACAATGTTTATGACTCAAATGCAGATGGATTGAAGAAGAGGCAGTCAACGGTGGATATGATGTTGAAATTAAAAACATAACCGATGAACTTGGAGTCCTTGGTATTGCAGGGCCCCACGCAAGAAAGGTTCTTCAGAAACTGACCGCTGAAGATCTTAGTGATGAAGTTTTCAAGTTTCTTCAAACCAAGTCTTTAAAGGTTTCAAACATTGCTGTCACTGCTATTAGGATATCTTATACTGGTAAGAATTGGAAAACAATTTTCTAAAATTTAAGAGAAGGTCTCTAAAATTTAAAAGAAGCTAGCCCAAATGAACATGAGCACATGCATGTACACCTGTGTGTGCGCATGCACACACACACACAAACACGAATACACTGACTTTTGTCAGTCTAACTATGGAGGAAGATTTCTCCTGTCCAACTCTTACAATAATTCTGTCTATTCACTCCTAGTCTGGGAGAGTCATTTCCCAGATTTCCAATTGTTGTTCTAATCCCATGGCTTCTTATTATTTGGAAGGGTAGATAAAAAAGTTGGAAGAGGATAGCTGTTAGAATAGTTGGAAGGGCTGACAGCATGTTCAGGTCAGCTGACTCTTTCTAGGAACATTCAAGATGGTCTCCCATAGAGGTGCCTGGGGGCTCAGTAGGTTAAGCATCTGCTTGTGCTCTCTCTCTCTCTCTGTCTGTCTCTCTGTCAAATAAGTAAATTTTTAAAATCTTTAAAAAAAAAAAAAAGATGGTCTTCCATAGATAGAATCTCTCAGAGACCTTCTTAAATGTATCAGGCACCTCTCTTCAAGTATTACCATTAAGGCTCTTTTAGGGAAGTCTTCTTATAGCACCTAACTTTGTGCATTGTATGTGTTTGAAATGGAAATAAATGAATGCTCTTCAGTTCCCCATTGGTGCTGTGGGCTCACTTCCAACTTTCTCTAGCCCTCCGTGTTCTTTCATAGAAAGAGTACTTGGTGGGGGCGCCTGGGTGGCTCAGTCGTTAAGTGTCTGCCTTTAGCTCAGGTCATGATCTCAGGGTCCTGGGGTCGAGTCCTGCATCGGGCTCCCTGCTCGGCGGGAAGCCTGCTTCTCCCTCTCTCACTCCCCCTGCTTGTGTTCCCTCTCTTGCTGTGTCTCTCTCTGTCAAGTAAATAAAATCTTAAAAAAAAAAAAAAAGAGTACTTGGTGCCCAGGCATTCATTCAATTACATGTTACTCAGAACATGTTCTGGTGGTGTCCTGGAAAAACACATCACCATCAGCCCTCAACACTGGCGAACAAGGAGAACATACATAAAGTCTGAAGGCTATAGTTCTTCTCTGGGCTTCCACTGTCCACTTTTCCCATCCTTCTTTCACCTGACCTTCGCAGAATGGTGACTAGCATAAAACATAAGCAGAATAAAAAATAAACCAGACTATTTGGGTTGGGTTTCATTTCCTTTGGTTTTTGCCCACAGCTCTCATGGTGACTAAAAGGGCCGAGTGGGGAAGAAAAGGGGTGTGGGGGGCATTAGAGTTAATGGCTGTCCCACAGTGAAGACCATTTGAATAATTGTCAGTGCCTATATTTTTAAGCCTTGTGATTTTGGGGCAAGGAATTGGGGGTTGAGGTTTCTTTCTTTCTTTCTTTCTTAATTTAAATAAAGATTTATTTGTTCATTTGAGAGAGAAAGCAAGAGAGCAGGAGCAGGGGGAGGGGCAGAGGGAGAGGGAGAGAGAATCCACAAGCAGACTCCCCACTCCCCGCTGACCCAGGGCTCAATCCCAGGACCTGGAGATCATGACCTGAGCTGAAACTAAGAGTTGGCCGCTTAACCGACTGAGCCACTCAGGCGCCCCAGGGGTTGAGGTTTCTAAACCTCAAATTCCTTATCATGATAAACTATGCCATGCTAATTACTCACTTAATATCATGAAGCTGAGGTCAAGGGTCCAGATTAATTCCTATATTAACATCTTTCTGTGTCATGAGAAGATGTGTCCTAGATATCACTCTGTGTGTGGGAAACAGGATGGGGCATGAATGCATCTGTGGTATGGCAGTCTCCTTTGCAACTTTTCTGTGAACTGGTCTTTTAAAACTCAACCATGTCTATATTATATAAGTGGACTCTCTGCATTTATTTGTTTTAGCTAATGTGCGTTAGACCAGGTGACCATTGCTCTTACTCTAGTGTGGTACTTGTGGGTTTGTTTCAGGTGAGCTGGGTTGGGAGCTGTACCACAGACGAGAAGATTCTGCAGCTCTCTATGACATTATCATGAATGCAGGCCAGGAGGAGGGAATCGATAATTTCGGAACATACGCCATGAATGCATTAAGACTGGAGAAAGCTTTCAGAGCCTGGGGGTCAGAGGTTTGAAACGCCAGCATCTTCATTACAATTTTGTTTATTGTGTCCGACTTTTGTGTAAGGGCGAGTTTTAATTGCATTAACATCGGCTGACTGTTATGTCAGAAATGATGTGTTATTAGATAACTTTATTTAATTAAGGGAAGATGTTTTTCTCCTTCATTGGCTCCCAGTTGAAAGTTCGGTGGGATTATGACACACTGTTTATTCTGCTTTAATTCCTCCTGCTTGGCAGAGAGCCCTGGACATCCATCTCTGACTGTGTGTGGAGCTGCGGCTCTGGGGGCCTGCTTACCCCACAGGATAGGAGGGGCGCTTTTCAAATTCTTCTTCCTCTGTCGCCTTGCCCACCCTCACTTTCTGCTTATGTACCTTTTGGGGAAATCACACCGAAAGGTGTCTTTCTGAGGAAGAGAGTTGGTGATCTAGGATATGTTGGTCCAGCTTGCTTCCACCACTGAAAACGGGAACGAAGGGTTTCTGTGTGGAGAGTTTCACACCATTTTCATAGGCATGATTTATTTTACTTTCAGCTCTCCCTGAAGAAGTTATTATTGGTGATTCTTAGGCAAGGGGTTTGGAGTTGGGGTTATCTAAATTATCCCTGTTCTATACACAATCGCATTGAGAAACAGTAAACTTGGTCCAGATTACACAGAAGTGGCCAAACTCTGGTTCAAACTCTGTTCTGTTTTATCTCCATTGGCAGGCTATCTCTGGACCCCATCATTTTTTCATATTTCCTTAGAAGTTGTTTCTTTGAGTTTGAGGCCTGACAAGTGACATAAAGGATAGTAGTAAAGGATATACTTCAGAGTGGGGTCTCTTGGGTTTGAATTTATCCTCCATCACATATTAGCTACATGGACTTAACCCTCCAGAACCTCTGTTTACTTTTCTATAAAATGAAGATTATCTTTTTTTTTTTTTAAGATTTTATTTCTTTATTTGAGAGAGAAAAAGAGAACACAAGTGGGGGGTGAGGAGGGGCAGAGGGAGAGGGAGAAGCAGATTCCTCACTGAGCAGGGAGCCTGATGCTGGACATGATCCCAGGACCCTGAGATCATGACATGAGCCGAAGGCAGATGCTTAACCGACTTCGCCACCCAGACGCTCCTAAAATGAAGATTCTCTTTCTCCTACAAAGTTATCAGAGATATTAGATAAAATTCCTAGCATGTAATGAATTTAATTGGAGGGCAAGGTGGGTTTGAAAGCATAGACAAGGCCCTTGGGACATCCAGACTGTGGGCAGAAGCAAGTGGGCTTCCAGGTGCAGAGGGAGCTTCCAGGAGCCACTGAAAGAACCAGGGCTTTGGCGCAAGTTGCCATTTTTTTTGTAGGAGAGGCGCTGTATTAGGGGATTCTCAGCCTACAGCGAGGGCCTTCGATGGGGCTGCCGCAGGGCGAGAAACAGAGGACAGCTCTATCCTCACACTCCTCAAGGAAGGAAGCAGCAGATGCAGCCTTTGGGAGTTAGCCATTTCTCCACCCTCCTGCCTTCCATTTTCTCCTCCTTGCTCTCCCCAAGCCTGACTCCGAAAAGCGCTTCTTCCTCCCACGTCCCTCTGATTTCCCAGCAGTGCCGGCACGCCCTCTAGTGGTGTCACAGCAATCTTCTGTGCTTTGTTCTCATTTTTTTCCTAGAGAAATTCTGAAACTTTGAGCAGATAAAAAAAAGTTTAGAGTTGCTCAAATTGATTAGGAAGTATGAGAGACCAAATTTTGTATCATATAAAACAAGTTTATATTACTCATCTGATTTATATGAGTGCTATGTTGTCTTTTTTAAAAAGTTTGGCTACTTTTTATGGAGTTTCAACCAGTTCTCTTGGTGCAAAAGGGAACAGTAATAAAACAAACAAAATCCAGTAACTTCAGATCTAGTCCCAAAGAGTGGCTTTAGCTTCAACTTAAAGTATATTGTAATTACTCAACCATATATGAAAAGGCTGAGATTCAATCTCTGTTTCCTTTTCTCTTTCTTGAACTCTGTCGAAGCCATTTTCCTACCATCTGCTTTCTCCTCCGCTTGTCCTGATTCCTGGCTAATTGTAAGATAAGAATATTACCTAATAACTTTTCAAGACCTAACTATGTAACACTATTATATAAGAACGTATTAGAGTCTTATTTTGGGGAGGATCAGCATGTCATGGTATCCCTCAGATATTTATTAGTAAAAGAGCCATGGGAACAAACTGAATTTTAGGGTCTAATATGCTGTTCCAATGATAATACTTCCTGACGGGCTACATTTCAATTTTAGATTTAAAAATTACTTTAAAGACCAGTCTATAACTTTCCTTTCAGAATCTATGTTCAAGGGCGCCTGGGTGGCTCAGTTGGTTAAGCGACTGCCTTCGGCTCAGGCCATGATCCTGGAGTCCCGGGATCGAGTCCCGCATCTGGCTCCCTGCTCGGTAGGGAGTCTGCTTCTCCCTCTGACCCTCCCCCCTCTCATGCTCTCTGTCTCTCACTCTCTCTCTCTCTCAAATAAATAAATGAAATCTTTAAAAAAAAAAAAAAAAAAAAAAAAAAAAAAAAAAAAGAATCTATGTTCAAAATCCAAAAGTGTTTCTCTTCCCTAAAAAAAAGAACATATAAAGGTGATGTTACTGAAATGATTTCCACTCATCTAAGATTTAAAATGTGTCCAGGGGCATCTGGCTGGCTCAGTTAGTAGAACACGTGACTCTGGATCTCGGGGTTGTGAGTTCTTGCCCCATGTTGGGTGTAGAGATTACTTGAAAATAAAATCTTTTTTAAAAATGTGTGCTTCCCTTTTAGATGAACTGTGATACAAATCCTTTGGAAGCCGGACTAGAATATTTTATAAAGCTCAACAAGGTATGTTTATATTCCAAAGTGTTCTTGAAGTAATTCTTAAAATTATGAGGCTGTTTTGTGACAGAGCCATGCTTTAAAATATAATCAAGTGTGATTATAGGACAAATGAGTTGAACATAAATACTAAGCATTGCTCAGGTGCTTTGTATTGAGCTTCTGTCAAAATTAGGTATCAGTTCAAACTATTGCAGTGTGCTTGTAGATGTAGGATAGCAGAATCCAGCAACTTTAAAGACTAAATCTAAATTCTGGGATAAAAATTACTAAGGAGAAGATGTCAGTAGACATTCTTATCAATCCTGGTGATTTGTGAAGTCACACGTTAGCTCATCAAACATACAGCATTAATTTTCTCTCCCTGGGTGCTCACAGCATAAAGCAGCCTCCCCTCAGCAGATCTATCCATCTGCTTATTAGGCACTTTTATATGTAAGTGCAACATTTCAAATGTGTTCAGCAGAAAATGGGTATTTACTGAGAAGCCAATACAAATATGATAACTGATATTAACAGTCCAAAGGGAATCCCTACATTAGTAGTTCCCAAAGTGTGGGCCTCAGACAGAGCATCAGCATCACCTGGGAGCTTGTGAGAAATGCAAATTCTGGAGCACTTGGGTGGCTCAGTTGTTGAGCGTCTGCCTTCGGCTCGGGTCATGGTCCCAGGGTCCTGGGATTGAGCCCCACATCGGGCTCCCTGCTCTGCGGGAAGCCTGCTTCTCCCTCTCCCACTCCCCCTGCTTGTGTTCCCTCTCTCGCTGTGTCTCTCTCTGTCAAATAAATAAATAAAATCTTAAAAAAAAAAAAAAAGAAATGCAAATTCTCAGATCTCACCCCAGACCTGCTAAGTCAGAATCTCTGGGACTCAGGCCAAGAAACCTGTGTTTTAATTAGCTGCAGGGGATTCTGATGCACCTAGTTTGAGAAGCACCATCCTACATAATTACTGTGGGAAAGCACATTTATCACCACCTAAGTCATCTGTACAAGTCCTAAAGTTCTAAATGAAGTGATCCTATTGTTATGGACTGAATGATTGTGTCCCTCGAAAATTCCTCTGTTGAAGTCCTAATCCCCATGTGATGCTAGTTGGAGGTGGGGCCTTTGGGAGGTAATCAGGTTTAGGTGAAATCATGAGGGTGGGGTCTCCACGATGGAATTAGTGTTCTCACGAGCGCGGGAAGATGCGGAGCTCGCTTTCTGTCCGCATGGTGAGGCCACGGCGATAAAGTAGCTGCGAACCAGAAAGAGAACGCTCACGGGGGAGCTGAATTGGCCGGCGCCTCGGTCTTTGACTTCCCAGCCTCCAGAACCGTGAGAAATAATTTCCCGGGGTTAAAGCCGCCTAGTTTGTGATATTTCGTTACAGCAGCCTGAGGTGACTCAAACACCCACCGAGTAGTGTCTTAGTTACTGGAAAAGAACTTAACAGCGATGCAGTTAGTGGAAGTATTGGAGAGGACAACAGCTGCTGCTGTGGGGGATACTTGTTAGAATTCCAGAAATAAACTGTCCTGTTGAGGTGCCAGTAAGCGAAAGTAAAGGCCGTTTTCCCATTCTGTGGAACTGTGTGACCACATGCATATGAACCAGGCGAAGGAGACTTTTTTTTTTTTTTAAGATTTTATTTATTTGCGAGAGAGAGAATGAGAGACAGCATGAGAGGGGGGAGGGCCAGAGGGAGAAGCAGACTCCCTGCCGAGCAGGGAGCCCGATGCGGGACTCGATCCTGGGACTCCAGGATCATGACCTGAGCTGAAGGCAGTCGCTTAACCAACTGAGCCACCCAGGCGCCCCCGAAGGAAACTTTTTAATGCTCCTGCCTCAAGTTCCCAAATTCTAAGCTAAGCTGTTAACATAATCATGTATATTTATAGTATTAGGTTTTAGGAAAGAGAACCTCCTTAAGGGTTTTAAAGGGAATATCTTTCTGTACGTTTTCCCTATGACTTTTATTTTTATGATGTACCATCTGCCTCCAGACCAGAGAAAGCAGGTGCTTGGAATTTGGGCAGACCCTTGCAGCAGATTGCTCCTTCTGATAACAGAAGTCTTGGTTTAGCTGTTTAAAATAAGGATAAAAATGGCCTGACTCTTGAAAGCACTAAAGTTCTGTTGTTGGTCACCAATAGGTAAATAGATAACTGACTCTCTTGCTTCACAGTGTTTGGGTATTATTGTTTGGGGAGAAGGCATAGATAAATGAGCTCTTTGTGTTGAAATTGGGTTTTTGAAACTCCCTTTATGATTATAAGCAGGTGTGGATTGTGTATTTATTAGTTCCTTTAAATTATTTCAATAACCAAAGCCCAGCTCGGAACTAAGCTGTTTAACAGATAATGATTTTGGTTTATGGTACGCTTTTTATGATTTCTGAATTGTTGGTTCTCATCTTGGTGTCACAGAGTTCATTTCGAATGCTGTCATTGGGTGAGGGTCCATGTAGCCCAAGGACATGGACCTAACTGAGCTAGTCTCTTTCAATTATGTGGACTCGGGTGGTTAGTGGCTATTCTAGTGACCCTAGACAATTTCCAGGACTGGCGACTAGGTCGAATCTACGTTGTGCAGATCCAACACGGTGGTTTCACAACAACTCCACCTTTGTTTTGTAGCAGTCTACAATATGAAACAGGCTTCTGAAAAACATTGTAAGCTAACCTGTGTAACTTAATGATTCCATTCTGTGCCTAAAAACAAAAATGTTACCAGTCTGGCTTCATACTGCATTATAAAGAATATATAAGGCGAGTTCAAATTGCTTTGGAAAGTTAATGGTCTATGAAAACTGAAGCAGTAGCTAAGACAGAGGAATGTTGATATTCCATAAATATACCAATAAAAACAAAATTTAAGAAAATCCTGGTATTTTACAATTGTTTAAAATCCTTTTCTTTCATTCCCTTTGAAGCAAATGTATAGAATTCCCTGCTTGGGCCTTAAGTGTTTATAAGCCCTAATAGGAAGAAAATTACTATAGGACACAGGCTGTGTGGGAGCAAGGAGGGCCCCCAGAGACGGCTCAGTACCACCTTGTTTGAGGGAGAGGAAACAGAAGCACAGAGAGGTGAAGTGACCTCTGACCTCACCATAGAGTTTTCTCACCCACCACTTTCCCCAGGAAGGTCCTTTCCCATTCTAGGCTGATCAGCCTTGAATGAATAATTGCCCAGCCATGTTTTTCTGGCAACATAATCCTAAAATATGCGTGCATTACATTTTATTGATTTTTTTTTTTTTTAAGATTTTATTTATTTATTTGAGAGACAGAGAATGAGAGACAGAGAGCATGAGAGGGAAGAGGGCAGAGGGAGAAGCAGACTCCCTGCCGAGCAGGGAGCCCGATGCGGGACTCGATCCCGGGACTCCAGGATCATGACCTGAGCCGAAGGCAGTCGCTTAACCAACTGAGCCACCCAGGCGCCCCATAAGCACACCCATTTTATTGATTAATGCCTCCCACAGTCATGTTTTTGTTGTAATTGATTTCGTATTTTATGGTAGGATCAGAGTAGCCCCTTTAGCCATACTCAGAAGGAAAATGGGTGGCTGAGGAGATGGGCCATCAGGCCTCTTTAGAGGGAACTGTGTTCTTGTCAAAACCGGTAGGAGAGTAAGGAAAAAAAAAAAAAACGGAGTACTGAGAAATCTTAGATGGCCAAGGAAGACAGTGCATGGTACTTGCCGGCCTCACTTCTGAGAGTTGTTTGAGCTACAGCCTTCCCGTGGCGTGAGCTAGGAGCATTCTCCTTCCTGGTCAGCATTGAGGAAGTACTATTTATTAAACACCTGGCGAGGCCGCAGGTCTAACAGTTGAAGACCTAACTCCTGATGGCTCTCCAATCTCAGGAGGCTTGAAACGAATGGTATTTCAGGAACTAAAACTGTAGGACACATTGTTAATATTCTGAAAGGATCAGTGGGCGCCCGCATGGTCGTGTAGCCATACACAACAGTGCCATCTTGTGGAGAGTCAGCATAGCGCCTGGAAAAGAACCACTAACCAGAGCTGTGATACAGGCAAAAAGAATTGAATAGATACTTTGAAATCTCCTCAACTAAAATCCCTTTACCTGAAACAACTTATATCATCGCTATTAAGGGTATTGTAATTCCAAAAGAAGCTGCTACTTCGGAAAAATTAGTGGTTCTGTTTTTTTGTTGTTGTTTTTTTTTTAGTTAGAAATAAAGTGCATTAACCACGAGCAAAAGTCAGCTGCCTTAGGATGGAATCATATGTAGTATTGGAATTTTCCTCTTGGAAATACTGAATCTTTGTTCATTTAGAGAGAATCCAGCCAAGATTCAGAGACTGAAGTACAAATATAACATGTTTAAGAAGATTAGGAGAATTTTTAAAAGATATCCTCCATCCCCAATTTCTTTTTTTTCTCACTTACTGTATCATAGGCTTCTAACCAGTAGAAACAGAATAAAGTGATGATAACTGATGTGGGAAACAAAGGCAAAAGAAAAATTACTGAATTTCCGTACTATCTACAACCCATTGACCAGTCCTTGAAATAGGCAGAGTGACCTTCCTCTAGGGACTCAGCTGCCTCGATGTTAATTCTTTGCTAAGGGCAAAAGGCAATCTTAGCCCAACCTCCAGGACCCTGTATGTCTACTTTAACATATAAAAATTCCTTTGGAAACTTCCTTTATCTCTACCCCCCAAGATACATGTTGGCAATCATCCCCCAAGCAAATGATATACATCTGAAGGGTCTCATGACTGAGGTTTTTTTTTTTTTTTTTAAGATTTTATATATCCACTTGACAGAGAGAGAGCACAAGCAGGGTTAGCGGCAGGGAGAGGGAGAAGCAGACTCCCCACCAAGCAAGGAGCCTGATGCGGGGCTCAATCCCAGGACCCCGGGATCATGGCCCAAGCCGAAGGCAGACGCCTAACTGACTGAGCCACTCAGGCACCCCTCATGACTGAGTTTTTACTAAACAGTAATAAATGACCTTTTCTCAACAATAGCTAGCCCCGTCAAGGGCCTGGAAACCTTGCTTCCAAAATTCCTTAGAGACTTATGCTATCCCTAACCCCCTCCCAACTTGAAAGTATATAATGGGCCACTCCTCATGACCCCAGTACAGCTCTTTCTGACCACGGGTTCTGTCCCTGTGCTTTAATAAAACCACCTTTTTGCACCAAACACGTCTCAAGAATTCTTTCCTGGCCGTCGGCTTTGAACCCTAACATCTTTTCCTACATCAATAACCACAAGGTAGAAGTCAGTGTTCATAGAAAATACAGCGTTTCTCTTTGAGGAAAAATTATTTAAAGCATAACTAGTAAGCAAAACACAACAAAAAGAGGCAAAACATCACCAGGCTTACTACATTCTTACAATTCAATAAGTGTTAACATTATTAAAACATCAAAGTGGAAATAAATCACTGTTCACAAACAAGTTAGAAAGGAATTTCTAATGCATGGTGTAAGTATCCAACTCTGGGGAAATTTTAGGTATTATGGTAATAGGGATTGAGGCAGAAAATTTTCAGTGACTCTCAGTCTTGGCTGTACGTTAGAATCATCAGGAGTATGTCTTTTAAATCATATAATGCTTAAGAAATCTGAGGTTCATGCTGCAACACAGATCAATTTAAAAATCTCTCGAGGTAGTGATTCAGGCATCAGTGTTTTGTTTTGCTGTTTTTAATTCCCTACGTAATTCTAAAGAAGGTTGAGGGGACTGTGTTAGACCAGCGCTTTTCAGCAGGCTGTATATTACCATCATGGAGAACTTCTTAAAAATTGCCCTACCTCCAGTGGTTCTCAAGTGTGGTTCACAGACTAGCAGCACCCGTGTTACCTAGGGATTGGTTAGAAATGCAGGTCATTGAGTACCATCCCCAAATCAGAAACTCTGGCGATGGGGCCCAATAACCTGTTTTAAGAAGCCCTCCAGGTGGTTCTGATGCTCGCTCAAGTTTGAGAACACTGACCTACCCCAAACCATTTGGATGAACTCTGGGGGTAGGGTCTGGGTTCCTTGGTTTTATTAGACAGTGAAGATGGACAACCACTCTCTTAGTTCTTTAGCCTTACTCCTGCTGTGCTCCGGTCAGTAAACAGGAGAATGGCAAGACAGGTGGATTGGTCAGAGGAAGGTGCTATAGAATCTGTAGTGAATTGGAAGTAAGTCAATCTGTGCCCTCCTCTGGCTAGGGTGCAGTTAATATATTCTGCCCCAAATCTATGTAGCTCTCTTTCTTGTGCACGTGCATTTTTTTGTTTTTTGTTTTTT
This sequence comes from Neomonachus schauinslandi, assembly GCF_002201575.2. NCBI lineage: Eukaryota > Metazoa > Chordata > Mammalia > Carnivora > Phocidae > Neomonachus > Neomonachus schauinslandi. The sequence goes on along the minus strand of NC_058409.1, from coordinate 57,014,518 downwards.
TTCTTTAATTGAGCAGTAAATGAATTTTTTTAAAAGGTCACCAAATTCTAGCTGCGTGGCCTTGGGAAAGCCATTTAATTTCATCTTGCTCCTGAGACTGCTAGTCTATAAAATGAGGGCTCCCTTATAAGTCTAAAAACCTATGAAGTACCAGCTAGCCGAGTAGTTGAAGACCCTGGTATGGTATCCATATGAATTGTGACATTTAATTAAGCCATCCTTATTCTCCTACCCATTTCCATTGCTAAATGATAAAGGAAAAACCAAAGGAAAGAAAAAAAGAAGTAAAACCTAGGCTGAGAGAGAGTTTATCATTCATGAAACATTTGCCGAGAGTATATCAAGCTAACAGCCATTGAATCAGTATCCTCATATACATCCAATTTCTGATAGGAAACAATACTCTGTTTCCACCCTAAAAGCTTAAATGTGCTGTTCAGCTGCCTGCTTTAAAATTTGCAAGTCTATGGAACCCTCATCTAGGAATAAATTGAAGTAATTCTTTAGATTGCTTTTATTATATTTTAATTACTTTTTAACAGCTTAACTAAACATGCAATAAATGGACATATTGAAAGTGTGCCATTTGCTAAGTTTTAATGCAAGTATACATGTGTGAAACCCTGACCACATTGAGGATGGTGAACCCATCCCTCATCCCCAGAAGTTGGTTCAGGCCTCTTTGCAGTCCCTACCTCCCAACCCTCCCTACACCCCACCTACTCCCCAAGGAACTTTTTGTCACGATACACCATTTTGCATTTTCTAGAGTCTTATATGAATGGAATCCTACAATACATACTTTGGTTTTGGTCTTCATTCTTTCACTCTGGCACAATTAGTTTGAGACTCATCTGTATTATATGTATCAATAATTCCTTCCTTTTTTTAAAAAAAAATATTTATTTGACAGAGAGAGACACAGCGAGAGAGGGAACACAAGCAGGGGGAGTGGGAGAGGGAGAAGCAGGCTTCCCGCAGAGCAGGGAGCCCGATGTGGGGCTCGATCCCAGGACCCTGGGACCATGACCCAAGCCGAAGGCAGACGCTCAACGACTGAGCCACCCAGGCGCCCCAATAATTCCTTCCTTTTAATACTAAGTAGGTTTCCATTGTGTGTATTAGCACAATTTGTTTATACACTCGATGAACTTTGGGGTTGTTTACAGCTTAGCAGTTTTCTCTTGGGTAGTTATCTAGGAGTGTTATGGCTGAATAAAGTGGCAGATGTATGTCAACATTTTAAGGAACTGTTGCACAAAGTGGTGTACCATTTTATATTTAATATTCCCACCAGCAGTCCATTAGAGTTTCAGTTCCTCCACCATATCCTCACCAAACACTTGTCATGGGCAGTCCTCTTAACTTCGGGTACTCGATGAGCTAAGCAGATGGGTCTCATGGATTTGATTTCCTCAATGACTTGATTTTGAAAATCTTTTTATGTGCTTGTACACCATTTCTGTGGCCATTGGATGGAGAATAAAGAGGTGTGAGTGACAGGAGGAAGATAGGATGGAGACCGCATGAGGGAGTGTATGTGAAGGGAGTGGAGAGGAGGATCCAGGATACTGATAACGAACAGGGAAACATAAAGGTGCAAATGGGAGATTGGAAGGACTTGTGGTGTTAAGGGGCTGTGGGACAGCCAAGTGACAGCTGAGCACATAGGTTTGAGGACCTCTGCTCTGAAAGCATGGATTTGGGTCATTAGTATATAGGTGGTAATTAAAGCCAGGGGAGTGTTGGGAACCCCTCTTTTCTAGCACCTTATACTTAGATCTGTCCTGGTCCTTGGCACATCCCGTAATACTAGCTGCCTCAGGTAGACTGTGAGCTCCTTGAGGACAGGTGGAGAGTCCTTAGGGCTAGCACTGTGTCTGGTAATTAGTAGGACCTCCGTAAGTATTTGTTGAAGGCTGTGAGTTACGGCTCTGCCACTTGGTTTAGAAGTAAACAAGTTGCTTAACTATCAACACTTCAGTATTCTCATCTGTAAAATGAAAATATCTGCCTCATAAGTTTATTAGAGGAGAAACAGAACATTTGGTACCTCAATACATGTTAGTTTCTTCCATCTTACTGAATTGAATCTAAAAGTATCTAGGGAAAAGAGCAATAGAAAAAAATCCTTTGAATTTTTTTGAAGACCCCAGCAAGAAAGATCTTGGATCCCCTGCTGAAGCCTCCTTTCTTTTTTTTTTTTTAAAGATTTATTTATTTATTAGAAAATGAGCACAAGTGGGAGGGGCAGAGGGAGAGGAAGAGAGAATCCCAAGCAGACTCCATGCCAAGTGCAGAGCCTGATGCAGGACTAGATCCTATGACCCATGAGATCACAACCTGAGCCGAAACCAAGAGTTGGATGCTCAACCGACTGAGCCACCCAGGCACCCTCTGAAGCCTCATTTATTTATGGTTTTCCTGCTTCCTTTAATAATTACTTTGCATTTAGGCTTGAGTGCTATACTTAAAACACCAAATGGGCAATTGTTCTTCACTCTAGTCTAGAAGTGAGAACTATTATGAAAAGTCTGTATCATAATTATTGGTAATGCATTTAAACATAAAGTACATCTACCAAAACCACAGGTCCATTCCAGTCCATGGTTTTCCTTTGGATTATTAGACTCAAAAGATGAAAAGTAAATATTCTCATTAAAATTGAATCTAGTAAAAGTCATAACATACATGTAATGGAGGCTATTTTAGTTTTGAAAAATGTAGTTTGGTTTGAATGCTAACTAACCTAATTCTTGGCCTGGCTTAGAAAGAATATTTTAAATATTTTCTCCAGGTTTCTGTTCATCCCCCACTTTCTTTTAGTTAAGAGGGTCGCTTTTCTAGTTTTATTAAAGACTTTTTTGAGAAAGAATACTTAACTGATGAGTGATTTTGGTTAGAAAATGTTAGGTGAATTGTCGACAATTCGGCATTGCCGAGAGCAGAGGATGAAAACCGTGTAGGTGGGAGTATTGGTTTCCAGCCAATAATAACAGACTTAAGTTGCTACACTAATAATTTAACATTTTGCTAATAAAGAGATATTGAAATTGTAGTCATTATAAACATATGTGGAATATTAGTGGAAAAGGAAGGGAGAGTTGAGAAGCCTGGGTTCAAAGTTTGGTGCTAAACTCACTTCAACACCCCAGGCGAGGTCCTTAAGCTTCCTGCCTGCTTAAAAGCTGTGATCCTAATGATGTGAAGTTGAAATGAATGATGGTCTACTCTGCCTGGATGGGGTGGTGGGTCACTTGATTCACCCCCTAGATGAATGAACCCCTGTATGGCTTTATCAGTTTGAGTGTGAGACAAGCATGGACGTATCTGATATTCATCAACTGACCGAAGAAAGTTAAGATTTACACAGCCTGCAGCTTAGTAAGGGCCACATGCTTGACAGGGGCATTCCTATCAGGCCTGTTTTTAAATTATGATATCTGAGCCCCATTTAAAATAAGAAGCGATTTTGGGCGCCTGGGTGGCTCCATTGGTTAAGCATCCGACTCTTGATTTGGGCTCAGGTCATGATCCTAAGGGTTGCGAGATCGAGCCCTGCGGTGGGCTCTGCACTCAGCGGGGAGTCTGCTTGAGACTCTATCTCCACTCTTCCTCTGCCTCCCACTGCACGCTCTCTCTCTCTCTCTCTCTCTCAAATCTTTAAAAAAAAAAGATAAGAAATGTTTCAGTAAAGTACTGGGGCGACAAGTGGCAGAAGTGTGTCACCTGGATTTCCATCTCCACTCTGCCACTTACAGTGATAGGCATCTAGCTGGTCTCTCCAGCTCTCCCCACACCTGTCAGCACAGGAACACGATTCTCCCACTGGCGCTGTACCTGGTTTCTAAGGGGACTTTCCTGGGATCCAGGATGTTACACTGATTGTCTTATTTATGTCTTTGGAAACCTTTGATAATTAGGTTAAAAGGATTTTGGACAATTAAATGAAACTGATGATTTCCTTGAATTTTCTGATAGGTTTTGATTCCAAGTAAATGCTATAGAAAAGGTCCCAAACTAGGTATTTGTAATGTCCCTCCTGGTCTGTGAGAACCCACTGCCCTGACTCTCCATATCAGAACCTTCTTACCACTACTTCTGTTAAATTCAGCTTTAGCTACACATCTGCAAACTCTCCATGGACCTAAGAACCACAAGTAAAAATATACCGGTTTAATTTATTTCATTTCCATGTGCTTTGGGGTAATAGAGTACCTTCCCCCCCCCCACCAAGATTTGTTTGTTTAGCGAGAGGGAGAGAAAGAGGGGAGAGGGAGAGGGAGAATCCCAAGCAGGACCCCCCACCAAGTGGGGAGCCCAACATGGGGCTTGATCCCATGACCCCGAGATCACGACCTGAGCTGGAACCAAGAGTTGGAGACTCAACCGACTGAGCCACCCAGGTGTTTTTAATAGAACTAATAAGATGAGTAATTATATTTCACGTAAAATCTTAATTTATCATCTTTTTGGATGTTATATTTAGAATATATTACAGATGGCTATTTTAATGACTCTTACTGCTTTTTAAAATTAATACATTAAAGAACATAAGCCAAGACTATTTTTGAGCTATAGTCTCAGTGCCCCAGAAATGTATGTTTCTCAAATATATTAACAGCTATTTATACAGTTAATTTGACAGTGACTCATTAAATATATTTCCGTTCACAGGTCATCCTGATAGCACCAATTTTAATCACAGCACTTAACTTCAGACATATTTTTCTTCTCTTGTTCATAATTAAAAGCTATGTAATAGAGTAAAATCTACAATCTTGGAAGAAAAACCAAGTAAAGGAGAATGAAATGACATTGCCCCACTTTAAGTCTTTCCATGTCAGGCGCCAGGTTAGCTTGGGAAAGGAGAATGGTCTCCAGGGGCGGCTGTTACCTTTTAATGGTGTTTTAAGTATGTGTTCCTAACTTTTAATTAGGTTTTTGTTGTTGTTAGTGTATTTTCATTCATGTCTGAGGGCAATATTGCTAGCCAGATCACTTCCTAATTCAGGGATATGCAGATACAGATGTCAGATTTCATTAATAGTAACCTTCAGAATGTTTTCAAATCCTCTTTCGTAGTACAAAAATACTGTGCAGTGAACATTCAAAACAGGCTCAGAATACCCAGAAATAATTTAAAAGAACCATTCTGTATTTACATAAGCTGTGCCTTCCAATGATAGGCTCTAGGTATAGTCACTTTAAAAAATGTATAGATAAAATCTAAAGGTGGTGACTTGGTCTCCATGGTTACATAAGCCCCAGGAAAGACCCTTAACTTGGTTGGGCCTTTCTCTTCCGTAAAGTGGGCATAGAATTACTTCTCTTCTAGCAATGTCATGAGGATTAAAGGAGGTCATGAATGTTTATCCCTCAGCAGAGTGTCGGGCGCATAGCAAGTGCCTCATAGATTGTAAATAGTACTTCATATTTATTTTCCCTGAATTTATTAATTTTTCTCTTCTAAAGGAAGTTTTCTGAGGTCCTCCCCCACTTTTCCTATTCCTTGTGATTTGCTCACATCTTATGCTCCTGCTTAGACTTGGGTTAAATTGTGGTTTTGGCAAAGGTGGAGTTAGCCACCTGCCCCGGCCCCCCCCCTTCTAGCATATCTGGTTCCTCTTACTCCACCACACATGCTCAGGTAGCTCTTGTCTAGCATCCCAAAGGGACCCAGTTCTTTCTTTCTTTCTTTCTTCTTCTTTTTTTAATGGGTGAAAAAACTTAGATTTAGCCAGCTGGACTCAGTTTAGATGATCCCAGTTTTGTTGGCAACATCCAAAGCATCATAGTCAGGAGCCAGTTGAACATATGCCTTCTTCTATCAGGCCTGACCAGGGCATTGACCTTGGTCACATCAGTGTCCTAGAGCTTCTTCACAGCCTGTTTGATCTGGTGCTTATTGTCTTAGACATCTACAGTGAACATAAGTGTGTTGTCTTCTATTTTCTTCACGGCTGACTCGTGGGCAGGGGGAACTTGATGATGGCATCATGGTCAAGCTTGTTTCTTCTGGAGGGATCCATTTTTTTTTTTTAATTTTAAGATGTATTTATTAGAACAAGCGAGTGTGAGTGAGAGGTGGGGGGAGGGGCAGAGAGCGAGGGAGAGAGAAAGGGAATCCCAAGCCAACTCTGAGAAGAGCATGGATGGAGCCTGACATGGGGCTCGATCTCAGGACCCCGAGATCATGACCCAAGCCGAAATCAAGAGTTGGACGCTCAGCCAACTGTGCCACCCAGGCACCCTATGAAGGGACCCATTTCTGAAAGCTTTGGCTGTGGCCAGCTTTTGCCACAGGTGTAGCAGACGTTGGCCTAAGTGGTTCAGGACTGGGCATGTTGTGATGTGGAGGGAAGGAGTCACATCAGGGGCCTCCTAGAAGCCACAAGAACATACTCTATCTCTGAATGCCTCCTGCCAAACACAGTTTCTGAACACAGCAGGGGCATAACAACAGTTGAGTAAATAATTGAAAGAAAATTCTCTAATAGGGACTCAGGAAGACCCAAAACTTTCAAGATCTAAATGACTCTCTAACGGGGAAGATCAGATTCCATTACAGGAGATAAGGAAACTACTTAGGATCTCCTGGCACTCCACAAATCACACAAACTAGCCCACTGGCTGCTCAGTATTGTTGTAAGATGCTTTTCCACACAAAGTGTAAGAATTTTTTTTTATTTTACATTGATTTCTATATAGACAAGAACTCTAAAGAGCACCCCTTGTCACCATTTATCCACGATATCACGTTGTCTTTTAAAAAGATAGCAAAAGGGGTGCCTGGGTGGCTCAGTATGTTAAGCGTCTGCCTTCAACTCAGGTCATGATCCCAGGGTCCTGGGATTGAGTCCCACATTGGGCTTCCTGCTCCACAGGGAGCCTGCTTCTCCCTCTGCCTCTGCATCTCTGTCTCTCATGAATGGATAAATAAAATCTTTCCAAAAAAAATTGTTGTTCTTAAAGTTCTTTATGTATTTAGAAATGTTTTAACTATAATGAACTTTGGTTTTGTTATTAGACAGAACTGGTTCCGAACTCAGGTTGGGTGGGCTGCTTGCCACTGGAAAGTCAATACCAGAGAGCGGAGAGGCGGTGGGAAATGAAGGTGCCTGCTTTATTCAGGACTAACATCCCAAAGCCCATCTTCCTGTGTTGGCAAAGGCAGAGGGTTTAAAGGGGAAGGTGAGGGACCTGGGTGGGGACAAGGGAAGCGGGTGCCCAGGTGGTTAGTTGTACATTGACATGACCCGGAACAGACTTGCTGGCATCAGTGGTGACTGTTTATGAATGTGGTCAGGTCTTATCTTCTGGGAAAGTCTGGTTCTTCCCTCCTCAAGGCCAGTGGTCTGCAGATCTCAAGAAAAGTAGTTCGTAAGGCTACAGACTAAGGGACTTAAGTTGGCAAGCAAGGAGTGCATAAGCTTGAAGCCAGTTAACCCTTGAGACCCACTGGAATGCTGTGACAGTTTGTTAAGACTTCTATTATCATGAATTTATCCTACATAGGAATTCAAATGAATCAGGCTTTTTCTGTGGGTTGGTTGTTTTGTTTTTTCCCCAGCAGTCCTGTCTTAAATAACATCGGGTCCAGCTGTCTTTGAATTTTTATTTGGCTTCATAATAAAGCTTTATAGTTCTCACCATCTGGATTACACTGGGGAAGATAATCGGACTTTCATTTTACAATTATTTTAATCTTGGCCAGTGGAAAACTTTCAGTTTCATGTGAAGGTCAGCAATTTCAAGTTGCAATATCTATAGAAATCATACTTCACATGGAAGGTCTGAACCGTAGAAGAGTGAACTGGGAGGTGTCAGGCAGAGGGTATGTGAGGACCCTTCCCACTGTTTCACTGAGAGGTTAAGGGGACTTACTGCACCCAACCCTAAATGGTTTGTGTGCAGAAGGAGCTGTATAAATCCTAAATGTTGGTGGCAGAGGACATTTTTGGCATGAGATACTGGTTCCTTTCTTCTTTGGCCAATGAGGAAATTAAAATTGTTGCCTTTCTTCTTTCAGGAGAACTCTTTTGAGACTTTCCCCCCTCACACTGTAACCTCTAATTAAATCTCCTTTGTAGAGATGTGATTTGTATATCAAAGATCCCCCATTTCCCGGGAAGATCAGAGATGCTTGTTTGGCTCCCTTATGTAGAAGCCTTAGCCCACGCCCCTCCAGGGTCAGCCTTCTCTCCTTCCACTCTGACTGCCCTTGGCCTCTGCCTAGTTTCTCACACTTACCCTGTGTCCTTGGCATGCTGGTTAGGTAGAACTCTGCCTCCTTTATTAGCTAAGTGTCTCCCCTGAGGAGTCCTCACTCACCTGTTTGTTGTAGGTGAAGACTAATAAATATAGAAGTCCTGAAGTTTGCATGATTCCTACTTTTTTTTTTTTAAACACATAAGCATGGACTCAAGGTTATCCCTAGAGCAATGTCACTCTCACTTGTGTTACATTGGGAATAACCCTGAGTGTGCCCAGGGGAACATATTAGGAAGAGGAACATCATCCATCATGTGTTGGATAGAAGGAGGAAAAACAAGGTTGAAAAGCGTAGTGTTAGAGAATAAGCTCTTTGATCAAAATGTACTTCTAACTTTATAACCCACACAGGGCCTAGCATGATGTCTCACACATAGGGCAGTCAATAACATTCCTGAATGAACTGAGTACAATCCAACAGTTGACACATTTCTTGGATCACTATTCTAAAGAAGGAAAAAAAAAGCGCAATATTTCGGGGGTGTTTTGACATCACATTTCAAAACCATGAATTTCCTTCTTGAAAGAGGCTTACTATAGGTAGAAATTGCGTAGTACTTTGGTCACTACCATCCAGTAATGCTGTCCAGAATCATTAGATCCAAGGGTCGCTTTCATAATCCACCATCGCAATATCATGCCTTCTGTTTTTCTGCCTAGGTGGTTCTGGTATAATTGTTATCACAAGTTATTACCCTTAAGTCTAACCTATTCTGAAGGAAAAGGTGGCTGATACTGTCATTTGAGGACTAAGAAATATTTGTCTAGATGTTTGATCCAATCTGTATTTTTATTTGATGTGTAATTGGCGAGAAAATCACAAAGACAAATTTAAATGCTTGCATCTCTAACCTTGTCACAGTGTCTGAGCATTCATTCATCATCATTATCTTGGATTCCTGCAGCCAGCAGACTTCATAGGAAAGCAAGCACTGAAACAGATTAAAGCCAAGGGGCTGAAACGGAGACTGGTCTGCCTCACCTTGGCAACGGACGATGTTGATCCGGAGGGAAATGAAAGCATCTGGTATGATGGCAAGGTGAGTGCTGAGGACCTCATGGCCAGGGGCCACTGCAGCTTTTCTGCACCAGAAACCCTCCTTGTCTCTGTTTCCTTTTAGACTTGTGTTTTTTAGGGGTTTGTTTTGTTTTGTTTTTTGCTATTTATTTATCTATTGGTTGCGTGACACACTTTGATTTCTGAGCTGACATTCAAGAAACAGAAATCAGTTAACTGAAAGGAAAATGAAATGCTCATTTTTAAAAACATCAACTTCTCTGTGCTTTGATTAAAGAAAATAAAACAAAGGACTTAAAATACAATGGACAATGAGGAAGGTATAATTTAGAGGCTCAAATGATCTTTGAATGCAAGAGATGGATTTTATTAAAAAAAAAATTCTGGCATTCTAGTTTAGCTTCTAAGGGATCTTGAAGAAGAAGTAATTCTAACCTTAGCACACCTGCAGAAAAAAATTCCAAGTGAAAATCTCCATGACAACAGAGGGTAGAGCCTTAGAAAGTAAAGTGAAAGGTAGAAACCATTTAGTTCTTCAGAAAGGGTAAATGTGCCTTCTTCCCATTTGGGAATGTTGTTTTATTCTGTCTGTTGGCATTCAGTAAAACCAGATAACTTACCAGTAGAACTTCACGTCTTTGACTTTTTACAACTCTTCGTAAGACCAAGTTTGGTTTATGATTTTGCTGTGTTTTGGCTGGGGCTAGCAGGCAGATGGGGTACTCTCCCCGTAGATTAGGGGGTGAGCACATGGCCACCGAGGCTCATTGCAACAGCTGTTCCCTTTTGAACAAGGTCTGCTTGGCCAATACCCAAAGACTCAGAGATTTGGTTCCATGGGTTTTTTTCTCATGCCTCCTTGATCCTTGTTTTCATTTCCCTCTTCTTTTCAGTAACAAAAAGAGTACCGGAGGGGGAGAAAGCCAGTGGCATCAAATCTCAGTCTTTGGTTTACTAAAGAAATGGCCATGTGGGCTGAGGCATGGATCCATTTGATGTACAACTAACATCTACACTGTGTACAACTAACATTCTACTATGTGCTGGATATTTCTTATGCACTCATTTAATTTTATAACACCCCTCCCAGATAGGTATGGTCGTCCCATTTTAGAGATGAGGCTTGGGGGTTCAGAGAAGTGAAGTAACTTGCTTGAGGTTGCTCGGCTAGTGATGGACAGAACCAGTTTCTGACCCAGGTATAGTTGGACTTGGCATTGCTTACCCTGCCTTCTAAGCCACACTGAATACTCCAGTTCGCTGTCCTCTCTGTCTCTGCTCATGTCCCACTGTATTCTCTTCACTTAAAGACCCACAGTTGTCCTACATCCCAGAAGCAGGTGGATGTTATTAGACCCTATGAAGCTAAGAGACTCTTCTCAGATTTCAAGCTCTTTCTTAAACACTTTACCCTTAATTGTGCTGAGTTCATTCTCTTTGAGCCTCTTACCTCACTGTCTCCTCCTCCTTTCTGTTCTAAATGTCTGGTTCAGACCTCTTTTCTTAATAGGCTTTTCCTCACACTTCATATTTGCCCACAATTGCCAGTGATAATCACCTCTGCCATTAACTAGCTGCTTCGCTTGACCTGATCTTAGCCTCTCTGGTCCTCCATTTTCTCATCTACAAAATGATGAGATCATGTCTTAGGTTCTTGGCACCTCTAATTAATTTTTCCCCTAGTCATCAAATTTCCCCCACCTCCTCTTTCTTCTGTTTCTCATTTTTTCACTCATTCTCAGCCAGCTTTCTAATATGGTCCACACCAGCCCCTGCACTGGCTTTCTGTTTTGGCCATGGAATGACCGATGATGCTATTGTGTTCTTTTTTTTTTTTTTTTTTTCTTTTGAGAGACAGAGAATGAGAGTGTGCGAGGCAGGGGGAAAGGAGTCGGCAGGGTCAGAGGGAGAGAGAGAATCCCCAAACAGACTTCCGCTGAGTGTGGAGCCTGACACAGGGCTCAATCTCAAGACCCCGAGTCACAACCTGAGCTGAAATCAAGAGTCCAACGCTTAACCAACTGAGCCACCCAGGCTCCCCTATGTTATCATGTTCTCTATGCAAACCCACACCAACCCTGATGAACACAGTATAAACCTGACACCCAAATGCAAGTTTAAAATCCTGGAAACTTACACAACATTACATGTCAACTATATCTCAAAGCTGGGAGGGTTGAACTGAAAACCCGAGTTCCATTTTTGAATTTTATTTCCTTTTCTGTATCAGTGCGCTGAGTTTACCTGCTATATTTTTCATCTTTCCTCCCAGATGCCATCTGCTTACAGAGCTGTTAATCCAGTTGTAGCTGGCTTTAAAAATAACCCTTGAATTTCCTGATACCTGCTTGTCTGCTCTTTGATGCTCAGTAGGGTCATCTTCTCACCATGCAAATGAATCTTCTGGATCCTCTTTATACTCTGGAATGATAGGAAATAGTTCTTGCTCCTATTTCCTGACTTCGCTGGGACTTGTACTGCCTTTGGTATTTGGTATTCTATTCTTGCAAATATTCTCACTGCCAGGGATAAGGTATGAATTTATAAGGTACAAATTTGTTATTCAACAAATCTGTCTACTATGTGGTAGAGATAAGCTTGGCGCTGGGGACGTGGCAGTGAACAAAACAGATGAGCTTCTCTGCCTCCATGGATCTGACATTCCAGGGGAGAGAGAGCTAGCCAGTGAACATACTCACTAAATGGCACATCTGAGGGTGCTGAGTGCCCTGAGGAAAAGGAAAGTCCGATTGAGAGATGGGCAGTGAAGCCAGGAGGGATTATGATTTTAAATAAGGCTTAATTTTTAAAAATCAAGGCATAAGGGTGGGTATGAAAAGGGCTCTGTTATAAAAGCAGCTTTGTTGGGAAGTTTTATTTTTTTATTTTCTTTCTTTAAAAAGATTTTATTTATTTATTAGACAGCATGAACAGGAGGGGCAGAGGGAGAGGGAGAGAGAGAATCTTAAGCAGACTCCATGCTGAGCGTGGAGCTTGACGGGGAGCTTGACCCTATGACCCTGAGATCATGACCTGAGCTGAAACCAAACGTCGGATGCTTAAACGACTCTACACCCAGGTGCCCCTGTTGGGAAGTTTTAAAGAAGGTGTTTTGTATAAAGGATGTAGGCAACTAATGTAAGTAGTTTCACTAATCTTAGCAACTGGTTAAAGCAATTGTCTCTTCAGCAGCTGCAGACTTGTATAGTAATGAGATTCTTTATGCATTAGGATGAATGTTGTCCTTCCAAGTTAGGTAATCCTGTTTTTTTTCTTTCCAATTATGTTGCCATTGCTAAATATTTCTCTGAAAATGGCTGGAAGAGTCCATTTGTAAGGCATCCAAAAGAATTAGTCTTGTCACTTATCTTAGTCATATGTTATTTTTTAATTAAAAAAAATTTTTTTTAAAGATTTTATTTTTACCTAATCTCTATACCCAGCATGGGGCTTGAACTTAAAACCCCGAGATCAAGAGTTGCATGCTCTCCCCACTGAGCCAGTCAGGTGCCCCAGTCATAGGTTAATTTTGACCAGAATCTTGATTATGGCCATGTGTATTTTATTCATCAAGCTTGATTAAAAATATTTTATAGTTACAAAAAAAAGGTGTTTTGTAGAAATGAAGTTTGGAGAGTTGAGAAAGCAGTCTTTTTTTTTTATTTAAAAATAAAGGCACAGAGGGACAGCCAAAGAAATACAATGTATCATCCAACTTAAATTACATCCTCTCCTTCAAAGGCCATCTACCCTGTTAGCTCCCCTAAGTCAGAGGGGTCTTGAATTTTCACAGAGAGGAACAAGAAAAGGCTAAACATAAATGAGGATTGCTTATATTGGTAAAAGGAAAGTCAGTGTCTAACAAAGAATATGAAAAGCTGCTAGGCAGAGGGTGGGCACAGGTTGTTTTTATGATTCACAGAACAAAAAGAAGGAATGGATTTAATTGAATCTGGAAGATTTTAAGGTAGAAGGATATAAAATTGTTGCTAGGGAAAACCTTTCCTTAGAAATTTAGTAATAAGATACCAAGGAAAGTCTGGACTTCTAAAATATTCTGGGCTACTCAGCATTGGATTAGAGAGGAATTAAAGGAGAAACGAAAGTAATCTAGCAGAAAGCAACACATTCAATAAATACACTAAAAATAGCACTCGGACAGTAAATTTGCTATTTCTTTACATTACTCATGCAGCAGTAACTGCAAGATGAATCACTGCTGGGATTTTAAGAGATGGGAAGGCCTGGGGAAATGGTTCACGCAATCTCTCAAGAGGGATGGTAGGTTTTTGACCCAGTGAGTTAGGGGATTTAGCCTAGAGGCTTGCTGTGGCCTCTTCTTGTTTTCTTAAGATGCTTGCCCAAGCAAATCAGGTTACCTCTCTAGACCTCAGGTTTACAGACTAGGGAGTGAAACCAAGGTTACCAAGAAAGTCTTCCAAAAGCTGTGATTAAAACTCCAACCTTCCTGACCCAAATCCCTGCCTTATTTTACTTAACAATGATCTAAAGGAAAAAAACCATTTTAGGGGCACCAGAGTGGCTCAGTTGGTTAAGCATCTGCCTTCGTTCAGTTCAGGTCATGATCCCGGAATCCCCGGACTCAGCCCAGCGTCGGACTCCCTGCTCAGCGGGGAACCTGCTTCTCTCTCTCTCTCCCTCTGCTCGCCCTGCTTGTGCTCTCTCTCTCTCTCTCTCTCAAATAAATAAAATTTAAAAAAAAGAAAAGGAAAAACCATTTTATTTTATTTTAATTTTTTTTAAAGATTTTATTTATTTATTTGACAGAGAGAGATAGAGAGAGGGAACACAAGCAGAGGGAGTGGGAGAGGGAGAAGCAGGCTTCCCGCCGAGCAGGGAGCCCGATGCGGGGCTCGATCCCAGGACCCTGGGATCATGACCTGAGCCGAAGGCAGACGCTTAACGACTGAGCCACCCAGGCGCCCCGGAAAAACCATTTTAAAGCATATGTGTTCTCTCAGCAACACCTTGGCAGTTAATAATCTGCCAAAGAAGCTTTTACTAATGAATACATTCATGTTTTTTATTCTTTTAATCAACCAGTTCTCCCCATAATAAGTTCAGAAATGATATGGAGAGCTTCTGATTTGGGGTTTCCACGAGATAATTACAAACTGGGGTTATAGAGCCACGAGTCTGTATTTAATGTCATAAATGTGTCAGCATCTTAAAGATGAAAAATGCTGTAATAAGACTGTTGACTGTAGTGGGCTCTTTGCTGAGGCGGCTGAAAGACCAGCAGGCTGATTCCCGGCCTTGAATGTGTTTGAGCACCAGCTACAAGTGGTTTACTGTATGAAACGGTAAGGCTGTAAGGACTAGTTCATTGATGTGTGGCCAGGAGAAGCCATTCTGAGTAGGCCTATAGATCATATTTTGCTTTTGTTGTCTTCCTTTTACAATTTTTATTTTTATTTTTATTTTATTTTTAAAGATTTTATTTATTTATTTGACAGAGACAGCGAGAGAGGGAACACAAGCAGGGGAAGTGGGAGAGGGAGAAGCAGGCTTCCTGCTGGGCAGGGAGCCCGATGCAGGGCTCGATCCCAGAACCCTGGGATCATGACCTGAGCTGAAGGCAGACGCTCAACGACTGAGCCACCCAGGCGCCCCTTCCTTTTACAATTTTTAAATATGGTGTTTTAACCTGACACTTTCTATCACTTTTTTTTTTTTCCATTTTACTGTTTCTCTTTCATCTTTTCCTTTAGATCTGGTTTCAACTCATCCTCTTATCTTTATAAGAAGCCTGATTAGATTATTTATTTATTTATTTATTTTTGCAGCGTAAAGCCTTTGTTTTCATCTCCTGGGTTTTGTTTCTTTGCTCAGTACTTTTCTCTGGTTTGCCATCCATGTGATTCCATTTTATCCTCCCTGATGTTGATTGCTCATGCCTGACTCCATGTCTCCGCTCATCGTGGAAAGTTTCATCCTCCTTTTCCACCTACCTAATTCCACCCCCCTTCCAAATGGAGAACAAATCCTGCTTGATGATGGTTACTTCCTTGGCTTCTCGGTTCTGTTTTCTTGTATCTCTATTAATTCCTCAACTTGCAGGCTGGAAGCTCCTGAGGGTAGGAACCAAACCTCATTCATGCTCTAGAATGTCCAGCAAAATGTTTTTGTTTTTTTTGTAAGGATTTATTTATTTATTTGACAGAGAGAGACACAGCCTGAGAGGGAACACAAGCAGGGGGAGTGGGAGAGGGAGAAGCAGGCTTCCCGCGGAGCAAGGAGCCCGATGTGGGGCTCGATCCCAGGACCCTGGGATCATGACCTGAGTCAAAGGCAGACGCTTAACGACTGAGCCACCCAGGCGCCCGCAAAATGTTTTGTACATGGTAGATCTAGAGAGGGTGAGGTTAACATTAAGTGCCTACCAATTGCCAGGAATTGCTAAATGCTGTGTATTCATAGAATGTTTGCTTCACATTGACTATTGATGTATCAGTAGTTTAATTCAGCACTCTTTTGGCCAGCCATGTCCTCAATCCCAACAGGAACAGTTGACTACATTTATATTTGGATTTTTAGAATTTTTTCCCCTTGTATCTATTATTGCCATGCTAGTTGGATGATGGAAGAGAATTCTTTTCTAAAGTTTAAAATGAAAACATTTGAGTCTTCCTCCTATCAGATCTCTTGGCATGAAACTGAGCCAAATAGTGCCAGCTATTAAAAAAAAAACTAGGTGTGATTTAAAACTGAGAAGTTCGAGGCTGTTGATAGGTATTTTGAGAATTATTTTTCATAATTTGCAAGCCTACTCCTCAAAAGTAAAGTTTTCTTCCTAGTGTTATCCCCACAGACAGTAATCCCTAAGACTTTCAGGTTGTAAGTTGAACCTACTTGAATCTGGAGAGAAGCAGCACAAAACCGTGGCCAAGATGCTGAGGATTGCTGGCTCTTGTTTTTCAGGTGGTTGGCAACACGACGTCTGGAAGCTACAGTTACAGCATCCAGAAGAGTCTGGCATTTGCCTATGTCCCTGTAGAGCTAAGTAAAGTAGGACAGCAGGTGGAAGTTGAGCTGTTGGGCAAAAATTACACAGCAAGCGTCATACAGGAACCCTTGGTGTTGACGGAACCAACCAGAAACCGGCTTTGGAAGAAAAGTGGAAAGGATGACATTTGAAAAAGACCTTCAGCAGGCAACTGAATTATGTTAGCTCTGTGACTCTGCCAAACACCATAACTGATCTTTGGGAGAATACAAGAAACGAAGAATTCAGTTCAAAATCCTCAAAATCTAGATTTATGATCTTAATAAAACCTTTCTCAATTCTTTCCTCAGCAAGAGAGAATATTGGATTAGTGATTTACGTTGTTCTTTCAAACGAAGACATTTGAAATGAATGTTTTTATTAACCTATATTGTTTGTAAAACTCAGCAAAACATTTTGGTGTTCACTAATATACAATCACTACTATAACTGAATTAGAGGACATTGTATAATTTTAGGAATATATGCTTATGGTTCTTGTACCTGAAAACAAATTGTTTTACATAAAAAACTAAAGTAGTACTATTGATGGATTTGTTTCATTGGGAAGCAGTAGTTGAATAAGGGATAGTTTTAATTTTTTATAATATATCTACAATGAAAATAGTAAAATTTAATATTGATACATGAATTTTTATTCAATTCTCTGAAATGCTTATTTTCTTAATGAATTCCCTGCAAGCGGTATTATGGGGCATCATTATTGGCCTTTAAAGGTTGTTTTAGAAGAGTAATTGCAAAAAAGAATAGTCTTCCAAAGGAAGCAGCGCTTATAGAGCTTTCTGAAATGAAGCTGAAACATAGATTGTGCCAGTAAAAACACAGTTTGAATACTGAACACCTCTCTTTGGGAAAGAATTAATGCAAGTTGACATCACATGTGCCTCTGAATATCCTTTCACAAAGCATTTGACAAAGCAGATCAAATCAGCTTAAGAGCTGACAGGATTGCCCTTAGCACTGTGTACAGCAAGAAAAAAAAGATGTATTTAGAAATAATTCCTGCTAAATTTTTCAAAATTGAATTTAGTTGACTGAACAAATCGGATCTTTTTATAAAAGGTGGCTTATCACTTACAATTTGTTATATACACGTTTGTTGAACATTTATTGAGTCTTTCCTAGGTATTAAAGTTGAATGTGAAACATAAAATGTAATTACAGAATTGTAAAATAATTTCTTGTAAGTTTTACAAAGGTGCCAAGTATACATTTAAAATGTTTGATTAAAGCAATCATATATTAGAACTCCAATAGGCCATTCATTTCTCTTCAGTATAGCTTTTTGTATGAGAAAAGAGGGAAATCTTGGTAACAAAATTTGATAATCTTGATAATTTCCTAATTGTCAAGAATATTATCTTGGTGCAGCCGCTATGGAAAACAGTATGGAGGTTCCTCAAAAAAGTAAAAATAGAACTGTTGTCTGATCCAGCAACTCCATTTCTGGGTATTTAACCTGAATTCACAAATCTTGCCGTTTGTGACAATGTGGGTGGACCTGGAGGGCATTCTAGGTGAAATTAGAGAAAGAAAAATACCATATGGGGCGCCTGGGTGGCTCAGTTGGTTGGGCGACTGCCTTCGGCTCAGGTCGTGATCCTGGAGTCCTGGGATCGAGTCCCGCGTCGGGCTCCCTGCTCGGCAGGGAGCCTGCTTCTCCCTCTGACCCTCCCCCTCTCATGTGCTCTCTGTCTCTCATTCTCTCTCTGGCAAATAAATAAATAAAATCTTAAAAAAAAAAAAATAAAAAAAAAAAATAAACCATTTAAAAGTGAGTTGCTGGGGCGCCTGGGTGGCTCAGTCGGTTAAGCGACTGCCTTCGGCTCAGGTCATGATCCTGGAGTCCCGGGATCGAGTCCCGCATCGGGCTCCCTGCTCGGCAGGGAGTCTGCTTCTCCCTCTGACCCTCCCCCTGTCCTGCTCTCTCTCTCTCATTCTCTCTCTCAAATAAATAAATAAAATCTTTAAAAAAAAGAAAAAAAAAAGAAAAATACCATATGATTTCACTTATACGCAGACTCCAAGAAACAAAATGAATAAACATTACAAAAGTCAGATACAGAGAACAGATTGGTGGTTGCCAGAGTGGAGCGTTGTTGGTGGGTGGGCAGAATGGATGAAGGGGGTCAAAAAGGTACAAACTTCCAGGTATAAATATGCCTTGGGGATATATGTATCATGGTGAATATAGCTAATATAGCACAGAATATTTCAAAGTTAAGAGTAAATCTTAAGAGTTCTCATCACAAGAAAAAAATATAACTTTGTATGGTGATGGTTGGTAACTAGACTGGTGGGATCATTTCACAGTGTATAAATATTGAATCTTTACTAATACAATGTTATAAATCAATTATACCTCAATTAAAAAAACCCTCCAGGGCGCCTGGGTGGCTCAGTTGGTTGGGCGACTGCCTTCAGCTCAGGTCATGATCCTGGAGTCCCGGGATTGAGTCCCGCATCGGGCTCCCTGCTCGGCGGGGGGTCTGCTTCTCCCTCTGATCCCCTTCCCTCTCGTGCTCTGTCTCTCATTCTCTCTCTCTCAAATAAATAAATAAAATCTTTAAAAAAAAAAAACAAAAAAAAAAACAAAAAAAAAAAAAACCCTCCATATCCACTATCTCTTATTAGGTGCTGGTTAAAGCCTTTGCCTGGGAGATCCCATTTCTTACTCTCTGCCTCTCTCTAGTCCTACAACCATTAAGATACTCACTTACCATCTCTGGATTCCTTTTCTGCCACATAGACAATTCCAGGTTTTTTGGTACAGTAATCAATAATGAAAGTACAACATTGAATTCATGTCCTCCAATTAATATAACACTAGAACAGATCAATAAAAATCCTAGAGAATTTAGATGAATGTTAAAAAAGTACTACCCATAGTGTGAAAGACATGCGCTTCCTAATTTCCCTAAGAAGTTGTGCTCATTCCATCTTTTGTGGTTTGTTGGGTGCTATTAAGTCACCCTGGCATCCCATGCCCACCCAGCCGCTGGACCTGGGCTAGGTGCAAGGTTTGGCATCAGCCAATGCATAGGCTGACCAGTGACCTACGAGACCACTTAGCCAGACTTCATCCCATGGGAATTTGAACTGTGAAACATCGGAGCATAAGCCGATGATCCCTGAAAGCTGAAGCTGAAAAGATGAAGAAAAGATGTAAGAGAAGTCTTAGGGTAGCAAGAACCCCTAACAAGGGGGAGAGGCCCTGAGAGAAAGACCAGTTTCTGAAGCTTTCAGTTCCCAATGGCCTATCAGCCGGTTGTTAGGTGAACACCTCGACTCAAAAGAGCCTCCCTAAAACCTCTAGCTGCTGGAGAGTGGGCCAGGCACTGAGAGAGGCCTCACAGGAATGGGCCCAGGATTAGGGTCAGCCATGAAGAGCAAAGAACCAGCATGCTTGAAAGTACTCTTCACTGATGTGCAGAAGCCCATGTCTATGGTTTAGGAACGAGTGTTCTCAAGAATGTGATAGTGGATGATGGGTGCTTTCTTCCCTTGAGCTAGGAAAGCTTCTTAGAACTGCAAAAACACTTTCTAGTCAACACATTATCAAAACATTGATGGATGTTGTTAGGTTGCTGGTGTTCACCTCTAATCTATGTTTTACTCCTTTTCTGATGGGAAAGGTGACAGATAAACCCATTTTTAAGTATGCTTTATGGCCCATTAAATAGCAAAGAGATTCTGGAATATTACTGAGAGGACTTTGTGCATGTTTGAACTGCACAGAAAGATTGACGTTATAAGGAAACAAAGCATCTGTGAGAGGAAGTTTCAGCTGTACAAATAGCATCCTTTAGCCAAAGCCTCATAAAAGCCAAGAGCCCCAAATCAAATCAAACTCTTCTCCTGATGAACCATCCTATATAAGTCAAACTGATCCTGCCTTTGCTTATCTGTCTGCCATTAATGAGTCTCCAGAATAGTTCAGTAGTTTATAGAAGCTACTTTATGAATTATAAAAGGCTAACACATTACTTAATTATATTTTCTCCAGGTGTACACTTCGGAAGTATCAGCATGCCATGAAGCATAGGAGGGACAGGGTGGTAAAACAGTTACTGGACAGAAAGCCAGAAGACCTGCTTTTCCTAGCCCTGCTGCCAGCCAAGAACAGACTACGTGATCATCTACTCAAGCCTTTCCTGTATTTAAAGTTCTCTGAGTAATTGCTTTCCTCACTGAAATATTTGTTAGTCTACAAGTGTTCGTTGAGTACTTCCGACAGGCCAGGCACTGGAAAAGCAGTGAACAGACATGGTCCCTGCCTTTGTGGCATTTATAGACCAGGTCAAGCATTTAACAAAAAAAAAAAAAAACCAGGTGTATATTTCGGTACAAACTGAGGTGTCATGAAAGCCAAGGGAAGAGAACATTTTGACGAGAGGATGGCAAACTGTGTCCAAAGATAAGAGATGTCAGGTAAGATTAAGGGCTGAGAAGTGCCTCTGAGGTTAGACCACAGTCTCATTGGCGCCATTGGCATGAGCTCTTTCTGGGGGGGCCGGTGAGGGCGGGAGGTAGACCATATTGAAAAAGGACTAGGAGGTAAGGAGTTGGAGGTGGGGAACAGACTCTCACTATCCAGGAGCAGCTTCCTACTCAGGTAGAGAGGGTACCAGTTAGGAAGCTTTCAGCTGCAAGTAAGAAAATATCCCATTAACAGCAGCTGAAGCAGTTTATTTTACTAAATCACAAAGTAAGTCTGGAGGTAGGTTCAATGACGCCATTAACTATCTCAGTTCTCTTTATTTCATTACGTCAAATCCTCCTCCCTGTAAAACACTTTTTTAGTCTAAATCATTTGTTGTTGCAATTGTTGATGTTTTGATCATCTATGTAGTTCAAATTAGCACATATTTATTGCTTACCTTATTAAATATTGGGTTCCACATGGAAATTAATTTAGAGATGGGCACCTGGGTGGCTCAATCGGTTAAGTGTCTGCCTTCAGCTCAGGTCATGATCCCAGCGTCCTGGGATCAAGTCCCACGTGGGGCTCCCTGCTCTGCAGGGGTCCGCTTCTCCCTCTGCCCCTCCCCCAACTGGTTCTCTCTCTCTCAAATAGATAAATAAAAATCTTTAAGAAAAATTTAGAGAAGCTCTGGTTATACCACAGGCCCTTACCACTAACAGGCTCAGCTATATGCATTCAAGGGTAAATTCTTTACTGCTGGAATCATTCAAGCTTCCTTCAAGCATAATTTGAGTCTTCAATCCCTGTGGAGCTAGTTATCCCACATTGAAACAGTAGAGTGATTGTAAATACAAAGAAGCAGAAGTTGAGTTCAATTCTGTCATTCTATGTGATCACTCAGAGTTTCTATTGACGTTGGTTATGAAACAGAGGGCAAATTGTGAGATACAACATTGTGTTCAGTAAGAGCAGATTTTAGTTCATACTTGAAATATCTTACTGGTTTTGAACAATATCTCTAAAATTAATATTTCCTCTTTTTAAATGGTTGTTAAAACTAAAAAAATAATTAAAATATAATCATCAGTGGCATAATTTTAGAGTTACCTAAGTTGTGATTTTTCAGTATCTTATTAGTTACCGGATAAATTATTTACATAAAATATATCAGACTCTAATCAAAGGAGCAATACACAGAACCTGTGGAGAAGGTTATTGATCATGCAATAACCAAATCTCAGCAAATGGTCACTTATTCAGAATAAACAATCCAACCTCAAAGAATGCCAGGAGAAACAACAAAAGGTGCTGGTCTTACAGTGCTGGAAGAAATCAACAGAGCAGTATTTGAGTGCTCTCCTAACCTGGAGAACTAGTAAGGAATGCCCTGATGGGGGCTGCCAAGCCAACACGAGGACCATTTGGGAAGGGGCGGCCAGCAGGAGCAGGAACCACAGAGGAGACTCAACCATGCTGTTGAAGATGCTACCCAAATCCAAAAGAAGGGAAAAAACACCCCGGCTTCTCTCTTCCTCCCACATTCCAATCTCCCACCAGTGCCTCCCATTGGCTGAACCTACGTGGGAGCAAGTAGGTGAAGGAGCCTGGGACACGTAGCTTGTATACAGAACAGAGCAGAGGAAATCATGAAATGGATCGCATAGCAATAGACGATGACTTGCATACAACACCAACATAGTCTGTGCAGGCCTGGCCAAAGGGGTCAGGTCAACAGGTACAAACATGGCTACCAGGATGGGGGGAGGTTGTGGGGTGGACTAACACATTTAAAAGGGCTATTTTAAAAAATGTTAAAAAATAAAGGGCTATTTACATTATTATTTTTTTTTAAGATATTTTTTATTTATTTGACAGAGAGAGAGAGAGAGCACAAGTAGGCAGAGCAGAAGGCAGAGGGAAAGGGAGAAGCAGGTTCTCTGCTGAGCAGGGAGCCCGATGCGGGGCTCGATCCCAGGACCCTGGGATCATGACTTGGGCCGAAGGCAGCCGCTCAACCGACTGAGCCACTCAGGTGCCCCTACATTATTAGTTTTAAAAAGCATGGCATATTATAATATGCAATATGCTCTCATTTAGGTTCTAATAGGAAAAACCTTAATATTTAAATTGTACTTATGTTTAGACTATCTCAGGAAGGGTAACACTAGTATTCCTGGAGAAGAGTTGAAACTCACTTTTCACGGTACACCCTTTTAACTTAACTTTTTTTTTTTTTAAGATTTTATTTATTTATTTGACAGAGAGAGACACAGCGAGAGAGGGAACACAAGCAGGGGGAGTGGGAGAGGGAAAAGCAGGCTTCCCGCGGAGCAGGGAGCCCGATGCGGGGCTCGATCCCAGGACCCTGGGATCACGACCTGAGCCGAAGGAGACGCTTAACGACTGAGCCACCCAGGCGCCCTTAACTTAACTTTTTAAAAACTATGTATGTGTTTCACTTTTTAAAAATTTAATATAGATATATATTAATTGCACTTTCTTATCTAGTAAGAGTGGGTTCTTATTTTTTTGTCACATAGTATGACTATTTTTATTTTTTGAAGCGTTCACATTGGTTTGAGATATTTAAGCATGGTTGGAAAGTATTGGTCTAGAACTGCTTAAGAAATTGGTGTAAATGTAAAACATTCAGTACAGAAAAAGTGAATGCAATTCAGTTGTTGTATATAGTAAATATTGTGTGAAGACTAAGGCTCGGGGTGTGTGAAAGGTAAAGGGAAGGAAAGAAGAAATGAGATAAAATGCAATACCAACATCCTGTTTCTTGATCTGGGTGGTGGTTACATGGGTGTGTTCACTTTGTGAGAATTAATTGACCTATATATACTTTAGTAGACTATCTTATTTTTTTTAAAGATTAAAAAAATTTTTTTAAAGTAATCTCTACACCCAATATGGGGCTTGAACTTACAACCCCGAGATTAAGAGTTTTAGGCTCTACCGACTAAACCAGCCAAGCACCCCTAGTGCATTGTCTTATGCACGAAAAATGCTATACCAAAAAAATTTTTTTTTTTTTTTTAACCAATGGTGCTGTTTTCCACTTTCTACTCTCTCTAGTCAGTTTTGAGGAGGAAGGAGGTGATAAGCAATGGGCAAGAAGAGGGGGTCAAGGGAGTTTCAGTGTGAGTTGGCCATAGCTGTTCTTATCTAGACTATCAATTTCAGCAATCGGGAATATATTAGAGCTAAAAGAAATCTTTCTTTTTAAAATCTGACCGCTTTTTTTTCAATACATGCACATATATTAACACACCAAACAAAACCAACAATATCCTGAAGATGCTTTTTTTTTTTTTAAGATTTTACTTATTTATTTGATAGAGCGAGCGAGAGCAGGAACACAAGCAGGGGGAGTGGGAGAGGGAGAAGCAGGCTTCCTGCTGAGCAGGGAACCGGATGCGGGGCTCGATCCCAGGACCCTGGGATCACGACCTGAGCCGAAGGCAGATGCTTAACGACTGAGCCACCCAGGTGCCCCTGAAGATGCTTCTTATAGAGAATTACATTCCTACATGCTTAATGATTATTAATGCAGTGATAATAGTTAGAACTGATAGTAGTTAATATAACGTATGCATGTAAGTATTGGTGACTAGAAGAAGGTAAAAGAACATTAAGAACAGTCATCTGTAAGTCTGGTATATGACTTCACAGGCCTTCAAGAAGACCCTCTCCTCCTCAATTAGATATGGTAGAAACAAATCCATCCTAGATCAGTTTCCAAGATTAAATGTATTGTGAAAATAATTTTTTTTGTGAAAATAATTTAATAGCTGACATCTAAAGTAATAAAGTTTGGATATTCTTTCTGACGTTCAAGTCTATCTCCTTCTGGACTACCCAGGGCGGTAATGGGGCAATGAGTAACACCAACCGTAATTTACCACATTTAGTTAGTGAATTTCAGGTTCTCTATCTGAAGAAAGATTTCTTGTCATTATCTCTACCCCAACGGTTAAACATTTAGAGATAGTGTTTAAAATTGCTTAGACTTTGTATGCAATATTTGTCATATTCAAAGACTCTGAAACAAAACGGGTTTGCAGAAGCGTTGAAACGTGGGTATCCTGACTTCTAAGCATAGCTTCTAGCCAGTTAGCACCATGCCAAGAACTAGGGGGTCTGCAAACTGGAGAAATCAGGAGGCCCAGCAAGTGTTATGTAAGATATATTTTCTTTGTAAGATTTTTTATTTATTTATTTGAGAGAGAGTGAGAGCATGAGCAGTGGGGGAGGGGTAGAGGGAGAGGGAGAAGCAGACTCCCTGCTGAGCAGTATGCCCAGCTGGGGCTTGATCCCAGGATCCCAGGATCATGACCTGAGCTGAAGGCACTTAACCGACTGAGCCACCCAGGTGCCCCTGTATAATATCTTTTCTTTGTAAAAAATATATCCCAAGTTCCAAGTACTCTACCTACCCCCAAATTAACTTTTATACCCACTGGTGAGTTGGGAGCTGACTTTATTTCAGTCCTAATTTTTGCATCTTCTAACTGATTGGAATGGTTTTTATCGATATGATTATGTACTGGAAAAACCCTTAAAAATCAATAATTAAACTAACTCAAACAGTGAAATAATTCAGCATTTGGCAGAATATAAATTACCATGCAGAAATCAGTAACCTTCATGTCCACAAATAATAACCAGTTAAAGGATATAAAGAAAGCCCCCTTTCAGTAGCAACAGAGAAGATAAAATACTTAGGAATAAATTTAACAAGACAAGCACAAAACTGATATGAAGAAAATTTTTTGAAACTTCTAAAAGACTTAAGTAGACTTAATAAATGGAAGATAACCTTTATTTTTAGATAGGACAACTTAATATTACAAAGATTTCAGTTGCCCCTAAATTAGTTTATAAATTTAATGCAATTCCAATAAAAACAACACATTTTTTAAAAACATTTTTATTGGAATTTTTGTTTATCTGACAGAGAGAGCGAGCACACAAGCAGGGGGTGCGGCAGGCAGAGGGAGAAGGAGAGGCAGATTCCCTGCTGAGCAGGAAGCCCAACATGGGGCTCAATCCCAGGACCCCGGGATCATGACCTGAGCCGGAGGCAGACGCTTAACGACCCAGGCGCCCCACCAACCTATTTTTTTTATGGAACTGGACATGTTGATGTTAAAGTTCATATGACAAGATAAACATGCAGGAATAACCAGGAAAGCATTAAAAAATAAGTTATGAGGAGTCACTATTCCTATCATACATTAAAACATACTATAAAACCTCTGTAACTGAAACAGTGTGGTACTGGTGTATGAGTCAACAGACATGCCAGTGGAATAGAACAGAGAGCCCAGAAATAGACTCAAATATATGAGAAAATTAAGCATATGATAAATGTGACATCTCATAGCAGTGGGGCAGAGATAGACTTCTTTATTTTCTTTACAAATGGTGCTAGGAACTGGGTAACCATTTGGAAAAAGGTAAAATCAGATTCAAATCTCACGTCATCCACAAAAATAAATGCCAATGGGTCAGGGATCTAAATGTGAAAACTGAAACCATGCTAGAAGAAAACATGGGTGAATTTTATTTTAACTTTGGTATAAGGAAAGTCTAATCATGACTCAAAATCCAGAGGCAATAAAAAAATTGCTATATTTGACCACATTAAAAAAAATCACTTTGGCATATCAAAAAATACCACAACAAAATATTTGACAGTTGAGAAACTGGTAGAAAATATTTCTGGTACATATCACAGTTAAAGAGGTAACATCTCTAGTCCATAAAGAACTCTTAAAATTCAGAAGGAAAAGACCAAAACCAGTTGAAAATGACACAATTCACAAAAGTGATGTAAAAACAGCCCTTCCACATCTCAAAAGATTTTTAACCTTACTCATAAGAGAAATGCAAAACCAAAAACTATCTGTGATATCATTTCTCATATCAGATTGGCAAAAAAAAGTATGATCTTTAATGGCTGGTAACAATGAAAATTGGTACTACCCATATAGTATGGAAAGGGGGAAAGTAGAATTGGAGGTATTCACTATGAACTCATGGTTTTATACCTATTCATATGTATCAATATACTACATATACATACTTATGTATGCCTGAGTGAATATATACATCTAATTCCTATCTTTGTCTGATGAGAGATCCTGGAAATAAGGACAGCCCAGTAGCAATGAGCACAACTATAGCACAGATACTGGTTTCTAGATGCCATCCTCCACTGAAAGCAATCAGGGAGGGTTCCTTGTAGAAATGGTTAATTCCAGGGTTGGAGAAGGAAAAGTACAAGATGAACCTAGAATACCTTGTTGTACCAAAAAGTAAGGGAGTGTTCAAAGGTAAAAAGGATATGCCAAAAGGATACAAGAGCCAGACTGAAGGGGCTCCCACTGATCAAATCAAAGGAAATTTGAGGATCAAAATAATTATAGTAAAGCACATTGATTAAAATGAGAATCCATGAGTTGAGTGATTTAAATAAACAAATTAATGGGAGAGAAGGCAAACTTTTTCCCTACTTGACAACTAATTAATATAGAAGGAATGATGGAATTAGAAAATCACCATTCAGCAACCATCCTGATAATAGATCAAAGCAAGAAGCAGCAGTGAGTGCTAAAACAAACAAGCCAAAGTTTTAGAAAGAATAGAATATAAATGTATTCTCAAATTATCTCCCCGTAAAATAATGATTAGTTCCAAGGGGAAAATAGTAACTTCACAGTGGAGAAATGACTGCCTTAACAAAGTGATCAAATAATAAATCAACATCACGTCCTTCTTAATATGAAGCCTCAAGAAGATATATCACTTTTTTGATACTTCTGCACAAACCCATCCCCTGAGCCTAATCATCAGGAAATATCAAAGTCCAATTGAGAGACTTCATAATAACTAGCCTGTACTGCATATCATGTGTTCAATACATAAAAATAAACTTTCTAACTAACTCATGTGCACATTTCCAGAGCACAATTAGCATAGGTTTTTGTTCAAAAATGCAGGATATGAGAAGTCTCAGTGTAAGTGTAGCTAGTTTCTGAAGCAGGTGGTCAAAGGAGGAACTGTTTCGGCAGGTTAGCAGCCATGTTTGGGCAATTTGATTGATTGATTTATTTTTTAAGATTTTATTTATTTATTTGACAGAGAGAGAGCACAAGTAGGCAGAGTGGTAGACAGAGGGAGAAGGAGAAGCAGGCTCCCTGCTGAGCAGGGAGCCCGATGCGGGGCTCAATCCCAGGACCCTGGGATCATGACCTGAGCAGAAGGCAGACGCTTAATGACCGAGCCACCCAGGCTCCCCTGGGCAATTTGATTTCTATCAGGGTAGGGAGAAAACAGTTATGGAGAGGAAGGACATGCAAGAGCCATAGTGGAGAATTCTCAAGCCTTTATTGTCTCTTACAGGGTCTTTAAATAAAATTTTCAAGCCTTAATAAGAATCAAACTGCTCTTCAAAATTATCCTTTTGAATTTAATGCTAAATTTAAATTTTTTTCCTGCTAAATTCCACTAGAGATTAAATTTGGATGTGTCATAAACTAATCCACTTCATGCGAAGAAAAAGAATTATATGTAAAAGGAAAACACTCCATGTGTTAAAGGATAATTTTCTTTTTTTTTTAAAAGATTTTATTTATTTATTTTTTCTAGAGAAAGAGAGAGAGCATGAGAGGGGGGAGGGTCAGAGGGAGAAGCAGACTCCCCGCCAAGCAGGGAGCCCGATATGGGACTCCATCCCGGGACTCCAGGATCATGACCTGAGCCAAAGGCAGTTGCCCAAGCAACTGAGCCACCCAGGCGCCCTAAAGGATAATTTTCAAAAAAAAGATAAAATCATAACCCTTGTACGAATATAAAAATGAATACATGTTAAAGATTTTATTTAATTCACTAGTGAGGAAACTGGTAAGGTGTTAAAACTAGTTCAAAGGACAACCCAAGGATCAGATCATGAATATTAAAACAAATGTGCAAGTGGGGGCAAAACCTGTTTTCCAAGGGGGCGGTGGGGATTGTCACTACACTGGCTAGAAGTCATTGGTGTATGTATAAACTAGAATTAGTTTCTACAGCTGACAAAACCAAAAGACAGCCGACAGAATGGGAGAAGATAATGTGCAAATGACGTATCAATAAAGGGCTGGTATCCACAATCTATAAGGAACTTATCAAACTCAACACCCAAAGAACAAATGATCCAACAAGAAATGCGCTGAAGACATGAACAGACATTTTTCCAAAGAAGACATCCAAGTGGCCAACAGACACATGAAAAAGTGCTCAACATCGCTCAGCATCAGAGAAATCCAAATCAAAACCACATTGAGATACCACCTCACACCTGTCAGAATGGCTAAAATTAACAAGTCAGGAAATGACAGATGTTGGCAAGGATGCAGAGAAAGGGGAACCCTCCTACACTGTTGGTGGGAATGCAAGCTGGTGCGGCCACTCTGGAAAACAGTACGGAGGTTCCTCAAAAAGTTGAAAATAGAGCTGCCCTATGACCCAGCAATTGCACTAACTGGGTATTTATCCCAAAGATACAAATGTAGTGATCCGAAGGGGTACGTGCACCCCAATGTTTATAGCAGCAATGTCTACAATAGCCAAACTATGGAAAGAACTCAGATGTCCATCGACAGATGAATGGAGAAAGAAGAGGTGGTATATATACACAATGGAATATTACACAGCCATCAAAAACGAAATCTTGCCATTTGCAACCATGTGGATGGAACTAGAGGGCATTATGCTAAGCAAAGTAAGTCAGAGAAAGACAATTATCATATGATCTCACTGATATGTGGAATTTAAGAAAAAACAGAGGATCATAGGGGAAGAGAGGAAAAAATAAAATAAGACGAAACCATAGAGGGAGACAAATCATAAGAGACTCTTAATCACAGGGAACAAACAGGGTTGCTGGAGGGAGATGGGGTAACTGGAGGATGGACATTAAGGAGGGCATGTGATGTAATGAGTATTATATAAGACTGATGAATCACAGGCCCGTACCTCTGAAACCAATAATACATCATATGTTAATTGAGTTTAAATTTAAAAATGTTTTTTAAAAAAGGATTAGTTTCCATTGCTATCAGTCATCCACAACTTATAAAGCTGTGAAATAATTCCCATGGCATCAGATTCAGATAGCCTGAAAGGATATATCCTACGGTGCATAACCGCCTGGCCCCCATAACTGTAGTTACAGTCTATCTCCAGACTAGAAGAGGCAGAGAGTTTTGGATGGCAGTGGTCGTAAGGCTACCTTCCCAATTCAGTGAGCATGTGGTTAAGGGAACTTTTTCCTTCCATCCTCAGATGATTTCAAGCACGTTAGAAACTATACTTCTTTGGCTCACTACTTGAGTGTCGCGGAGCCCGCCGTGAAGAAGCTCATACCTGGACAAGCTAGTGAGCTACTTAATGGTCACGCGACAGCCCCCCAACTCCTCAGGGCAGCCTAAGTAAAACTGCACCTTCAAAAGGACACCGTGCAGTCGGAGTGTGTATTTAGCCCCCTTTTGGGTAGTGAGGAGGAAGTGGTTTCACGGGCGTATGCTATTCATAAATGAATCTGAAACATCGCCTAGAGTTTTGCCTTTCCATCCACCGCCCACTTGCACAAGTCTGAGTTCTTTTGCTAGAAATGATTCCCCCACGACCTTTAAAACATCACGGCTCAGGATGTGAGTTTGGGTTAGGCTCAACCAACTACAGGCTTCTTGATTCTGAAAAAAAGGAGGGTACATTATAATTCCTAACTGCCCAGTTTGTTGCGAAATTTAAAGAAAATGTTTTGCAAATTGCGAAGAGTTACTAAAAAGATCAAATCTGCTCCTCTTTGAGGATGCTACGATGCAAGGTTCATCTCTGGAAAGAGAAGAATCTTGGCTCCCATCAAGCATCAACGGAGTTTCCGCGGAGCTGGGCCAGCGGGAGAACCGGGTGCTTCTCCGCTGGCTCCTCCCCCGTCACACCGGCCGGGGCCCGGGTCAGAGGCGGCGGGGGCTCCGGCGCCAGGCCTCTACCGCCCACCGCCCGCCGCCCGCCGCCCGCCGGGGTGAAATCCCGTGCGGGGGCGGGGCAGGCCCGGCCGCCCAGTTCCTGATTCTACAAGCGGTGCAGGGGGCTGCCGGCGCCACAGGCGCGGGCACCGTAGGCGGCGAAGGATGGGCCGGGGCGGCGCGGCGAGCCTGCCCCGAGGCCCCAGCCTGCGGCGGCCGCTCCTCCCCGGCGTCCTCCCCTTGCTGCTGCGCCTGCTACTGCTGGCGGTCCCGCCGGGCGCAGGCGCGGGGGCCGGCCGGCCGCCGCCGCACCTCGTTTTCGTGCTGGCGGACGACCTGGGCTGGAACGACGTGGGCTTCCACGGCTCGAACATCCGCACGCCGCACCTGGACGCGCTGGCGGCCGGCGGGGTGCTCCTGGACAACTACTACACGCAGCCGCTGTGCACGCCTTCGCGGAGCCAGCTGCTCACCGGCCGCTACCAGGTACGCAGCGCCCCCGGCGGCCCGCCAACCCGTCGCCGGCGCCCCGCTCCGCCCCTCCCGCGGCCGCCGCTCGGCCCTCCTGCCGCGCCCCGCCGGCCGCTCGGCCGACCCGCGAGCCTCCGGCAAGTGGGGCCGGGAGGCCGGGGCGGGCGCTGGCTAGCCGGGGTCAGTTCCCCGAGCTGGGTCCAGGCGAGGCGGCTGCTCCCCCCGGCCGAGCCGTCCCCGCTGCTCCCCGGCCGGCAGGCCGCCGCGGCCTCCGCGCATGCCCGCTCCAGGGCGACACGCAGCCCCCGGAACCCCCCCCTCCTCTCGGGCTTTTTCGGTCTTTCGTTTTCTGAAGGTTGGGGTGAAAGGGTTTCTAGGGGAGTGCTAATGCTGGGCCTGCCAGCCGTAGGTCGAAGGGTTAGAGTGGACTCTGCAGAGAGGTCCTGAAGACGGGCGAAGGAGGGGGAGCGGGCTGGGCACCCCGGAGTGGAGCAGACAGAGGAGGGTAGCCGGGAAAGCAGGGGCGGGGCGCCAGGTAAAGGGAAAAGAGTGTGCGCGGTGGGTGCGACTCTGCTCGCCTGCAAACCCAGCGGTCCTAGGTTAGGACTGTCCGATCACGGATTCATTTTTCCAGTTCTCAGCACAGTGAACCTACCCAGGTTGATTTTTCTTCGGTTGCTGATACTCCTTTCTTTTTTTTTTTTTTTTTTTTTTTAAAGATTTTGTTAATTTATTTGACAGAGAGAGACACAGTGAGAGCAGCAACACAAGCAGGCGGAATGGGAGAGGGAGAAGCAGGCTTCTTGCCAAGCAGGGAGCCCGATGTGGGACTCGATCCCAGGACCCTGGGATCATGACCTGAGCCGAAGGCAGACGCTCAACGACTGAGCCACCCAGGCACCCGCTGATACTCCTTTCTGATTTAACCTTGTGTTCAGTGCTTCTGAGCACCTTTATTATCTATTTATCAATGAAGTATAATGGCATATAATATCCTGTCATCTTCAGGGGTGCATTATAGTGATTCTATATTTTTATACATTATGAAATGATCCCCATAAGTCTAGCTATCATTTATCACCATACAAAATTACAGCATATTATTGGCTATATCCCCAATGCTGTACATTATACCTTCATGACTTATTTTTTATCTAGAAGTTTGTACCTCTGAATCCTCTTTGCCCTTTTCACCTGCCCCGCAACCCCTCTCCCCTCTGGAAACCAGCTGTTTCCTGTATCTATGAATCTGCTTGTTTTATTTTGTTTGTTCATTGTTTTGGTTTTAGGATTTCACACATAGGTGAAATCATATGGTATTTGTCTTTCTCTGACTTGCCTTCGCATTATACCCTCTACGTTCCTTCCATGTTGCGACAATGGTAGGATTTCATTCTTTTTTTATGGCTGAGTAATATTCCGTGTTTTGTATCTATGTCTACATGCATACATATATATGACATCTAATTTTATCTATTCACCTATGGATGGACGCTTAGGTTGCTTCCATATCTTGGCTATTGTAAAGAGTGCTGCAGAGAACATAGGGGTGCATAGATCTCCTCAGATTGGTTTGCCCTTTTCTTCTGATAAGTATCCAGAAGTGGAATTGCTGGGTCATGTGATAGCTCTAGTTTTAATTTTCTGAGGAACATCCATACTGTTTTCCCTAGTGGCTGTACCAATTTACATTCCTATCAACAGGGCAGGAGGGCTCCATTTTCTCCACATCCTCGCCAACACTTGTTATTTCTTGTTCTTTTGATACTAGCCAGTCTGACAGATGTCAAGTGATAGCTCACATTATCTCTAAAAGCTTTTCTTTAACAACTTCTATGTAGTTAACAGAGATATGTATACTCGTAGAGTGTGCACTTATGTTAGATAACTAAGAATATCCAGAACATTTGCATGGTGCTTCACTGTTTTTAAAGTTAATTCTTGAAATAGCTCATGAGGTAGCTGTAACTTTTAATCCCCTTTTACAGATAAGGAAATAAACTTGTAGAAGTTCGATTACATGTTAAGAATCACACAGCTAGAAAGTGATAATATTGGTCTTGTGCCTCTCCTGTATCCACTCGTCATCTCAGGCCCATAAAATTGTATCCTTTTTGCTTAATCTGACTGAGATTGATGATTTTATAAGATCCTGATGTGATTATGGCTATTATATTAAATACAATAAATGGTTACTGTTCCAGAACACAAGCATACCTCCTTATACCTGTATTGTTTATTCAACAAGCACATTTTGAGCCCTTACTGTGCAAGTCACGGGATATGCTTGAACCTTGCCCTCCTAAGTCTGTGTTCATGTAGCCTCTCTGATCAACCGTAGCCTTGTTGTCCAAAGATCAAGAGAAGGGAGGGTTTATTTGCAATAAAGATTTCCACAGTGATCCGAAGACTTGTAGAAACAGAAAGGATAGAGTTTTACTACAGGACTGAGAAGTAGCTGTCGCCCAGGTTTCCATGAAGGTCAAGGATGGCTCCCTTCACCAGCAGCCCTAAGTACTTTCCACAGGTCTAGCCTTGGCTGCAAGGGGTAATCAGGAATCCGTGCTTTAAGAATGATCTCACCCTGGACACTTAGTAGGAGTAAAGGCGCATTTGAGTAAAGAAAGGAGAGAATGCAAGGTCTGCCTCCAATAGTTCTGCATTTGCTCTGAAGTAAGAGAACTGAACTCAAATTGCAGAAGAATGGGAGGGCCATTCATTTCTCTGACTTCCTCCCTTCCAACAGATTTGAACAGGAAAGCAAATACCATACTTTAAGAAACTTGTTCTTATAATTGGCTGCTTTTGTCCCCTAACATCCTTCTCTGCCAGTCACCACCATTCCATCTTGGAGAAAAAAACGTGTGTAGAGTACCCTGTAGTTAAGAAGTGAAGGAAGGTGGCTGAGTTGGTTAAGCGACTGCCTTCGGCTCAGGTCATGATCCTGGAGTCCCTGGATCGAGTCCCTGGATCGAGTCCCTGGATCGAGTCCCTGGATCGAGTCCCGCATCGGGCTCCCTGCTCGGCAGGGAGTCTGCTTCTCCCTCTCCCGCTCCCCACTCTTGTGCTCTTTCTCTCTCTCACTCTCTCTCTCAAATAAATAAATAAAATCTTAAAAAAAAAAAAAAAAGAAGTGAAGGAAGGGTAGAAGTTGCGAACTTCAAAACAGTTCAGAGACCACTCACTGTAGCAGGCTAGCCTCCCTAAACATTTTGCTTGACTTTTCTCCCGCTTTATTCTGAGTTCAGGAGACCCAATTACAAATTACCTCAGGCTAGCAAGCGTCCTTTTTTAAAGGCGCCAACACTTAAGGGAGAACTAAGGAGCTTCATTGCCCTCAGATACTATATACTGATAACCATTCTAGCACTTTACACTTTGATTGATTGACTTCTCTCAGCAACCCGGTGAGGTAGGTACTACTTTTATCCCTATTTGATAACAAGGAAACCAAGGCTGGAAGAGGGTAAGAACCTTGCCCGAGGTCACAGGGCTGGTAAGTGGTGGACCAGGACGTGGCCAGGCAGCATGGCTCTAAAACGACTACATTGTGTTGTCTACTCAGAATTATTAAAAATATCATCACAAGAGCTGCCTCAGATTTACTAAATGATCCATTATTTTTGGACATTTAGGTCATTTCCAAACATCTCAACAACAAAAAGTTAACCCGTATTGTTTCAAGTTAGGAATTGCCTATGTTAAATGGGAAATGAAAATGGGGGAGAGGTTTTATTTCTGAACGAGTCATGTGTTGTGCAATATTTTAGTCACTAAAATGAGGAAATTTGTTGACTATTTCAAAATTAGGTACTTGAAAGAACTACATAATAGTTCTGTGAACTTAACAATCGCCTTTAGTAGAATATTTAGAGACCCATCCTGCCCATAGTCATGTAACTTTAGAAAAGTGTAAAGTGATAACTAAGCCTAGCCTGATTGAACTTAGTTTCCCCAAATTCTGAGTTTTAGGTTTTTGGCTTATTAAAGTATTTGGTGAAGAGGACTGGTTGGGAATAATGAGATGTGGGTTCCAGTGTTCACCACGTCAGTCTTCACACTCTGACTGGCTGGACATCATTTTCCACATCTGTAAAATATGGAAGCTGGGCTGAACACCCTGGCTCTTTCTAGCTCTACATTTCTTTGACTCTAAGGCCCTGTGTCCCTTAGAGCGGGTTTCTTTTTCTTTCTTTTTTAAAAATTTTTTTATTGTCATGTTAATCACCATACATTACATCATTAGTTTTTGATGTACTGTTCCATGATTCATTGTTTGTGCATAACACCCAGTGCTCCATGCAGAACGTGCCCTCTTTAATATCCATCACCAGACGGGCGCCTGGGTGGCTCAGTTGGTTGAGCGGCTGCCTTCGGCTCAGGTCATGATCCTGGAGTCCCTGGATCGAGTCCCGCGTCGGGCTCCCTGCTCGGCAGGGAGTCTGCTTCTCCCTCTGACCCTCCCCCCTCTCCTGCTCTCTCTCATTCTCTCTCTCAAATAAATAAATAAAATCTTCAAAAAAAATAAAAAAAAATAAATAAAAATATCCATCACCAGGCTAACCCATCCTCCCACCCGCCTCCTCTCTAGAGCAGGTTTCTAACTTGGCAAATGTACCTGATCATAGCTACTGACCCCATCTAGGGGCGGGAAGAGAGATTACTCCTTTTCAGCGCGCTATGCGCCTTACAATGTTGCTGCTTGTTTGGCCAGAATTTGTTTCAACAGGAACATGAACCCAGCCTTTTATATAGAGACATGTAATTGTTCAGAATCCTCACATATGAACCTTTTTAAACCTGCATACTTTGGTGAAAAATGCATGGAGTTTGATAAAGCGGGGAAGAGGGAGATTGATCGGAAGAGGAGGTAAATGGTTATTGGTAAATTCAGGTCTCTGTACACTGTTCTTCTCACAATCTTATGACTCATTCATTCCTTATTTAAAAAATATTTTTGATATATATTTTGATGTATATTTGAATAGAAAACACAATGGTTTGAAAACTGAAAAGTTACTGAAAATCTCTTCTTATGTACATGCACGCATGTACATACACACACACTGTTTTGTTCCTTAGGCATCCGGCTCCCCATCTTTGAAGGCAAACTGTGCTATCTGAATTGTATATGTATATCTTTCGTAAAGTATTTTATGCATACACAAGCAAATACATACGTGGATATTACCTTTCTTTTTATATGGTTGGTAGCATACTCTTCACATGTTTGTTTTATTTTACATTTGAAATAATTCCACATTGTTAGTAAAAGAGCATTCTCAATTTTTATGACTGTATAATATTTTGTTGAGTGGATATATGATAATTTATTTAACTAGTCACATCATGATGGCCATATAGACTGTTTCTAGTCTTTTGATATATCAAAGCTGAAGTCACTACCTTCGCTATATGTCATTTTGCACATGGTTAAATATATCTGTAGGATAAATTCTTAGAAAAGGACTCTTTCTGGGTTGAAGGATAGATGTATTTGTAATTTTGAGAAATCCTACAAAATTGTACTTCAGTAGGTTGTGTCAATCTACATTCCCACCAGCAACATAAGATATTGCCTATTTTCCTATACTCTATTTTTAAAAAAGATTGTATTTTTAAGTAATCTCTATACCCAGCATGGGGTCCAAACTCACAACCCCAAGATCAAGAGTCATATGCTCCACTGACTGAGCCAGCCAGGTACCCCTCCTATACTCTATTTTTTTTTTGTTACGTTTTATTTCACATACCATCAAATACACCATTTTAAGTGTCTAATTTATCAGTTTTTCATATATCTGCAAGGTTGTACAACCATCACCATTGTCTAATTCTAGAACATTGCCATTACCCCAAAAAGAAACCCTGTAACTGTTAGCAGTCAATCCCCATTCCCCTCTTCCCCCTGTCCCTGGCAACCACTGATCTACTTTCTGTCTTTATAGATCTGCCTATTTTGGACATTTCATATAAATGGAATCATACGGTAGATATCCTTTCATCCATATTATGGCATGTACCATTCCTTTTTTTTTTTTTTTTTAAACATGGTTTTCTTTCTTTTTTTTTTTTTTTAAATGTTTTATTTATTTATTCATGAAAGTCAGAGAGAGAGAGAGACGCAGAGGCAGAGGGAGAAGCAGGCTCCCCACTGAGCTGGGAGCCCGATGTGGGACTCGATCCCAGGACCCTGGGATCATGACCTGAGCCGAAGGCAGACGCTTAACCGACTGAGCCACCCAGGCGCCCTGTACCATTCCTTTTATGGCCACGTAATATTCTATTGTATGGATATACCAACATTTTATTTTTCCATCCATTAGTTGATGGGCATTGTCTTTTGGCCATTGTGAATAATGTTGCTGCAAACATCCATGTATCAGTTTTTGTGTGAACACATTTTTTTTTTTTGTCACCTCTCTTGGTATATACCTAAGAGTGAATACTAGATCATATGGCAGCTCTATGTCTAATTTTTTGAGGAGCTGCCAAACTGTTCCCATAGCAGATACACCATTCCCACCAACAATGTTCGTGGGTTCCAGTTTCTCCATATCTTTGCCAACCCTTGTTACTATCTTTTTGATTATAGCCTTCTAGTCATCCTAGTGGGTATGGAGTGGTATCTCATTGTGCCTTTGGTTTGCATTTCTCTAATGGCCTTGAACATCTTTTCATGTCTTATTTGTCATTTGTATATTTCTTTGGAGAAAATCTCACTCAAATCCTTTGTCATTTTTAAATTGAGTTGTCTTTTCATTGTTGAGTTGTATGAGTTCTTTATATATCCTGGATGTTAAACCCTTTTCATATACGTGATTTGCAAATACTTTCTCCTATGGGTTTTCTTTTTACTTTCTTGATAGTGTCCTTTTATGTATAACAGTTTTAAATTTTGATGTAGTTCAATTTAATTTCTTTGGCTGTTTGTGCTTTTGGTGTCATATCTAAGAAAGCACTAAGGTTATGAAGATTTACCTCTGTGTTTTCTTCTAAGAATTTTATAGTTTCAGCTCTTACATTTAGGTCTTTGAACCATTTTTAGTTAATTTTTGTATTTTTTTGAGGTATGTGGATATATGTGGATGCCCCGTTGTTCCAGCACTATATGTTAAAAAGACTATTCTTTCCCTACTGAATGCTTTCTCCACTCTTGTCACAAATCAGTTGACCGTAGATATATGGGTTTATTTCTGGAATTACAATTTTATTACATTGATCTATATGTTATCCTTATGGCAGCACCACACTGTCCTGATTACTCTAACTTTGTAGTAGGTCTCAGAATCAGAAAATACGAATCCTCCAATTTTGATCTTTTTCAGGAATGATTTGGCTCTTCTGGGCCCCTTGCATTTCCATATGAATTTTAGGATCACCTTGTCCATTTCTGTAAAAAATGCCATGGAATTTTGATAGGGACTATATTGATCTATAAATCCATTTGGGAAGTATTACAACCTTAACAATATAAGTCTTCTACATGAACAGACATTTCTCCAAAGAAGACATACAAATGGCCAACAGACACATGAAAAAGTGCTCAACATCACTTGGCATCAGGAAATACAAATCAAAACTACAATGAGATACCACCTCACACCAGTCAGAATGGCTAAAATTAACAAGTCAAGAAATGACAGATGTTGGCGAGGATGTAGAGAAAGGGGAACCCTCTTACACTGTTGGTGGGAATGCAAACTGGTGCAGCCACTCTGGAAAACGGTATGGAGGTTCCTCAAAAAGTTGAAAATAGAGCTACTGTACGACCCAGCAATTGCACTACCGGGTATTTACCCCAAAGATACAAATGTAGTGATCTGAAGGGGCACGGGTACCCCAATGTTTATAGCAGCAATGTCCACAATAGCTAAACTTATGGAAAGAGCCTAGATGTCCATCGACAGATGAAGGGAGAAAGAAGAGGTGGTGTATATATTTACAATGGAATATTATACAACCATCAAAAAATGAAATCTTGCCATTTGCAACGATGTGGATGGAACTAGAGGCTATTATGCTAAGCGAAATAAGTCAGAGAAAGACAAGTATCCTATGATCTCACTGATATGAGGAATTTGAGAAACAAGACAGAGTATCATAGGGGAAGGGAGGGAAAAATGAAACAAGATGAAACCAGAGAGGGAGACAAACCATAAGAGACTCTTAACCTCAGGAAACAAACTGCGGGTTGCTGGAGTAGAGGGTGGTGGGAGGGATGGGGTGTCTGGGTGATGGACATTGGGGAGGGTATGTGCTATGGTGAGCGCTGTGAATTGTGTAAGACTGATGAATCACAGACCTGTACTCCTGAAACAAATAATACATCATGTGTTAATAAAAAAGATAATATAAAAAGAAAAAAAAATATATAAGTCTTCTAATTTATGAACATGAGATATATTTCTACTTATTTAGGTCTTCTTTAATTTCTTTCCAATAATGTTTTGTTTTCAGCATGCAAGTCGTAACAATTCTTTGGTTATGTTTAGTTCTAATTTTTTATTCTTTTGGATATTGTTATAAATGGAATTGTTTTCTTAATATCATTTTCGATTGTTCATTGCTAGTGTATGGAACTGCAACTGACATTTGATCTGTATCCTGCAACCTTCCTGAACTTACTAGTTCTAAAAGAGTGAGTGTGTGTGTGTGTGTGTGTGTGTGTGTATGATATCTTTAGGATTTCCTATATACAAGATCCTGTCATCTGCAGATAGAAATAGTTTTGCTTTTTCCTTTCCAAACTGGATGCTTTCCATTCTGGATGCTTACCTAATTGCCCTGACTAGAACCTATAGTACACTTTGATTAGAAGTGGCAAGAGTGAACACACTTTTATTATTCCTGATCTTAGAGGAAAGCTTTCAGTCCATCACCATTAAGTATAATGCATTCATTCATTCTTTCATTCAACAAATATTTATTGAGCAGCTAGTTATGCCGGGTATTGTGCTATACTCTGGGGACTTCCTGGTGCTTGTAGTCTGTTGCAGGTGAGGTGAGGAGAAGGAGGGACCAAGCGGGGGGATGAAATAAATACATAAACAAATGAGTAAGCTAGGTGAATTTAAATGGCCTGGCAATAAATGTAGAGAAGAAAATAAAGTAGGCAAAATGCTAAGAGACTCAGGAAATTATCTCCAAGAAGAAGATAGGGGCAGAGGCCTGGATGAAGAGGAGTCAGCCATTCAGAGATCCTGGGAAAGAGAATTTAAAACAGTGGGAGGGACAGCCAAGTGCAGGCCCAGAGCCTGCTGTGAGCTCTTTCTAAGAACGGGGACAAGGTCTCTGTGGCTGGAACTGAGTGGAGGAGGGTATGAAAAGCATGCTGGGAGCTCAGAAGTGGAGGCAGGGTCTCCCTGTCCTCATACTGCCTGCTCATGATAAAATATTAACTTAGTTGTTCGGGTTTTCATAGTGATGTTACATTGAAGGCTACTGTAAGAACGTGTCTAATCTAACAGTGTTCTGGTAAATATATGTTAAGGAACCACAATAACGTGCCATGTGGCATTCCTTGTATACATGTTGTTCTGGTTAGAATTCAATTTTTTATCCCCCCCCCCACCACCTTTTTTAAAAGTAAGCTTATTTTTAAAATTGTCTTTAGGAAGTACTTTCAAAGTTTCACGTAAAAGAGATTTAAATAGAGGTATGCATAAAAAAAAAAAAAGATCTTTTCATCTTGGCCTTCAACCCTCCTTCCTGTACGGAGCCCCTATTTATTACTTTCTTGGTATCCTTTGGAGGCATGTTGTGCCTATAATGAAATAGATTTTACATTCACTTTCCCCTTGTTTGAAATCTTAAGGATGAAATGTCAATTTAAAAACCCTTCATGGGGTGGGAGGACAGGACAGATGTTGTTTAAGGGTACAGACGTGCAACAAGCAGGAAATAAGACCTAGACAACTAGGGACAACAATACTGTACTGTAAGCCTCACGCTTGCTAAGAGACTAGAACTTAATGATTCCAACCACTAAAAAAGAAAGGATAAGTATGTAACATGATAGAGGTGTTAAGTATTGCTACAATGACAAAGATATCACAATGAATAAATGTGGTACACCTTAAATTTACAAAATGTTATATGTCAGATATATTCCAATAAAAATATGTAACAAAGATGTTTGTAAAAGTGGTCAAATAAATAAATAAAAATCCATCAGCTTTTCTAATAGAATTTGTATAGTGCTTTTAGTTCAAAAGGAGACTTGAAAATGCTAAATTTCTATATTCTTACAAATTGATTTTATTCAATACCAAATATTCGTTATAGCTCTGTATTCTTAGTACACATTTTAAGTGTGCTTGCTTGTTCTCAAGTGTGACTTGTCCTTTAGACGGCCTTGCTTGTCCCTGGCCTAGAGAAGCAGTCTCAGTGTTGAACAACGAAATGAATGGATGTGCTAAGTACTTTAACAGCTGAGCATTTCCTGAGAGAGCTCAAGCTCGCTGTCTTCACTGCGTCTGGTTGACATGCCATTTCTAGGGCCCCTGCGTTCTTTTTAAGAAACAAAAAAGATCAAAGGGTAACAATAGCAGTAGGCCTTAGTGGGAACATTTCCTTCTAGGAAAAAAGTGAGGAAAGTAACTTTGATCCTCAACTGGGAACATTCTTACCTTGGGAACTGAGGGGGCCACTCCACCAGAACTCTGTAACCTTCGCAGAGAACAGAAGCAATGAAAGGTGACTCCGAGATTTCATTCTTAAGGGACCCAAGTCACATTTTTCTTAATCACATTGATAAATGGACAAGACATTTCAGGGCTTTTCACTCACCCCTGACGCAGAACCTTGGACAGGAAATATAGGAAGGAGACTGTGCGGCACCATTGTGGGCAATTGTTGATTTTTGCTTCAAGTTTGCTTTAAGAATGTGAGCGGCTGAGACCCATGGCTCCAGGCAGAATAGGGCATTGCGTACTGGCATGGAGAGAGGAATGAGTTCTGCCTGAGGATGCTCTCCTTTCCCTACTTCTTTTCTTTAGTGCCCTCAGCGTCCTGCCTGCCCTTCCTTTATCAACCTCCCACTTGCTTGCCTCTCCTTTGGACAGTGGACTCCTGTCCCTGGTCGCCTCTCCCTGGACTCTAAGACTAGAGGTGGGGCAAAGAGGAGTGATGAGCTAGAAGTAGGTAGGGCGATTGGGGAAAGAAGTAGGTCACAGATTGCGAGTGTTCATGGGACCCTCTGGCAGTGGCATCCAAGGAATCAGAGATAGGAGCATGTAGTCTTTGGGGCATAGGCACCTCGGAAGAGAAAGCACTTGTTAGCTTCTATTCCCGTGCTTCCTTAGGGGGAGGAACAGAGGATGCATCAGCTCCATGGTGACAAGTAAGACGGCCCCCTACTAGAACACATCAGGGCTTTAATGCGGGGAGCCCCGGGGATGACTTGATTTGCTAGGTCTTTCGTTTTGCTGAAGCCAGCTATCTTTCCTAAGCCTAGCCAGAGCCAAGAAGCATTTTCCCAGAAGGCAAGGGGCATCTGGAAGCCATATTCTGCGAGCATTGAAAATATTTCACAGAAACAATTCCATGTTTTACATATTTTACTTCCCACGTAATTGGAAATGAGGACATAAATAAGTTTGGGGCTGAGTGGAGTATGACCCACTGACTTACGGGGTTTTTTTGCTGATTGATTTTTGAGGTTTGTTATTTCAAGAATCACTCTGAACATAAGCTGTCACTGTCTGGTAACTCTCTTTGTTTTTGTTTCTTTAGTCATATCACTTTACTAAAAATTCCTTTTCCTCTGTATTTTCCTACCTTTTCATTTGGGGCTTTTGGTTGGCTTTATAATTTAAACAGAGGAAGGCACTGATTCGGTTTTTGCCTTGTTTATTCTTCTTACCAACAGCATCCTTTTGTGGGGTTAGTCAGAGATTTACACTCTTTGCTAATCAACACCAAAATAAATAGACCCTTAAAACTGTCAGTGACACCAGCCAGCTCTGCAGCCTGGGTTCTGGAGGACCAGGCCAGATGGCAGAGTCAGGCCCCTAACACAGATAATGTGTGTTCTGGAGCTCTTGGCTTGGACAGCACGGGCAGCTGACTGGTTTTTAGAAGGCTTAAGAGGGGGAGGGAGCAGAATCTCCACTGCCCATTTGTTCTGTGGGACGGCTCCAGGAATAAACCCTAAGGTGGCATGAGTGGTACTTGACTGTGGTTAAAACCTGTAGTGTACTGCTCAAGGGCAGGCTGGAAATTCTGAAGTCCTGGTCGGCCACCAGCACGTTCTGTGATTGCGTTCCGGTCATGGAGCTTCCCTCTTGGCCCCTGGTGTATAAAGTCGAGGGTGGGCCTGCCTGCTTTTCCGAATTTTGAAGTACTGGAGTAGGAGGTGTACAAATACGTGGGTGCAGTGAGGGTATGAGTTCATCATGCACAGGTCCAACTGATAGGACAGAATCTTTCTTCTGTTCAGCTGGGTATTATCTCAGCACTGTTAAGTTAGGAGAGAGATGGCATTCATTGCCACATGTGTAACAGTGGTTCATGGAGCCCCTGGGAGAGTTTGTTATCAGTGTGACTGAAATATCGCGCTCTGAGCTTCCAAATCCTGTAGATAATCAATCAGTAGACTGCCTGGACCTCTTACAGGGGGATAGGAAGAGGTTCCGAGGGTGGGAGCCACCCTCCCTGCTTCTCCCTCCAAGAGATAGGCCTTTCTCTTTTTT
Organism: Neomonachus schauinslandi; assembly: GCF_002201575.2. NCBI lineage: Eukaryota > Metazoa > Chordata > Mammalia > Carnivora > Phocidae > Neomonachus > Neomonachus schauinslandi. Next base: position 56,970,585 of record NC_058409.1, on the reverse strand, counting down.
AAGTTCATGAGACGACACTGATAGTATCTTCCATGTCTACACGGGCTGGAATAACTCACAGGATCAGATAAATTTTATATGCGACAAAACACACACACAAGGATTCTCATCAATTATCTCTAGAGATGTGCCAGGTCCTTCATGGATTATATAGACCCTTTGCCTTTGTGCAGGAAAGCCTTGATGGTTAAGTAAAATCTTAGGAGAAGCTGTTTTTGGCAAGAGGCTTTGTTTTAATGAAGAAGAGATAGCCACACATGGTTGGTATAGAGTAACTCCTTTGGACTCTCCTATATTATCTATGTAATCCTCTCCTTTCATACATGCTCTCTGAACATTGAAGAGGAGTGTTAGAATGGAATTGTCATAGATGCTGCTGTGTTTGCAAAAGGACACTTCTTTTTTTGTTGGTTCCTATTGGTGCCCTGTTATCATCCTGCCCCATGAAGCATGGTGTGGATCTATAGTTCTGTGCTAAACTAAAGCGCTCAGTTGGAACCAGCTCAGCATTTGCCTGTTTACTGCTTCTCTACACATAACGGCTTCCTTACTTCAAATAGTGTTTGAACAGCCTAAAAACATGTTTTTGGCTGCCATCCAGAGTTTGGCTTCCGCTTCCCCAGTAATGCCATAAAAATGCTCTGTCAAATAAATTCTCGGGAATTGAAAAGAACAAATTCTGTGCTCCATATGATTGTAGATAATAGAAACAGGCTTCAGCTGACCACCTGGCTTGATGCCCATGGACTAGGAAAACCGAATCACACAGAATCCCTTGGCAATGCTTTATAGCTATCAGAGTTAATTCTGTGCGTGTGATGGATGAGCTTTCCATTTAAAGAAATCTGCACATAGCATTTATCTGGGTCTTTTGGGTTCCATGAAATATTACCTTTGCTTCTCCTGCACTGTTGCCAATTAGTATCTATTATAAAGTTTTTGAACCTAGGATTAATTTTCTTTTGAGTAAATTTCACATTGTTAACCATGAACAGAATCCTTCTATGATTTGGGGTGTGTGTGTATGTTTCCTGCCCCAGTGTTTCCTGGATATTGTAGCATCCTTATTCAGGATCCCAGCTGGAAAGAGATGGCACATTCAAATTAGGATAATTTAGGGAGATTTATTTATAAAGGGACTATTCACAAAAGTGTGAGTTGGGGGAAAGGGAACGCAAGTAATGGTGTGTAACCTAGTGGAGCTGTTGCTAGCCCTGGACCAGAAGGGAGGGAAGGAAAGAACCTAGAGACAAAGAGTGTCATATAGTGACGGCTGCCTTCGGGATGGCCTGCACAGAGAGACATGGTCTGGCAGTCCAAAGCCACTCATCTCTTCCCTCCCTCTAACCTCCTGTCAGGGGTCCCCCTTGGGTGAACCCGGTCAGAAGCCAGAAGGTGCAGAGTCCTGTGATTTGGTTCCCAAAGGTCAGCTTCCCAGGGCAGAGAGCAGGACACAAGGCAGAATGTGGATTTGGAAGGCAAGTTGAAGGCATCCGGCACTTATCCCAGTGGAGGTGTCCAGTGATTTCTAGGAAAGGCATAGAAATCTTTTTTTTTTTTTTTTTTTAAGATTTTTATTTATTTGAGGGGCGCCTGGGTGGCTCAGTTGGTTAAGCGACTGCCTTCGGCCCAGGTCATGATCCCGGAGTCCCGGGATCGAGTCCCACGTCAGGCTCCCTGCTCAGCAGGGAGTCTGCTTCTCCCTCTGACCCTCCTCCCTCTCATGCTCTGTGTCTCTCATTCTCTCTCTCGCAAATAAATAAAAAAATCTTTTTAAAAAAAAAAAAAAAAGATTTTTATTTATTTGAGAGAGAGAGAGAACATGAGCGGGGTGGGGGGTGGTGAGCAGAGGGAGAGGGAGAAGCAGACTCCCCACTGAGCAGGGACCCCCCCCCCCCAACGTGAAATGGGGCTTGATCCCAGGACTCTGAGATCATGACCTGAGCCTAAGGCAGACACTTCACCTGCTGAGCCACCCAGGTGCCCCAAAGGCATAGAAATCTTAAACTCACTTTTATTTTTATTTTTATTTATTTATTTATTTTTATTTTTTTTTAAAGATTTTATTTATTTATTTGAGAGAGAGAATGAGATAGAGCATGAGACGGGGGAGGGTCAGAGGGAGAAGCAGACTCCCTGCTGAGCAGGGAGCCCGATGCGGGACTCGATCCTGGGACTCCAGGATCATGACCTGAGCCGAAGGCAGTCGCTTAACCAACTGAGCCACCCAGGCGCCCATTAAACTCACTTTTATTTTTAAAAAGCTTTATTGGTATATGGTTGACATGCAATAAACTGCACATATTTAAAGTATACAGTTTGATAAGTTTTGATATGTATATATACCTGTGAAACCATCACCACGATCAATATAGTGAATTATCCATCACCTTCAAAATAAACCCATTTTAATTTCACATTTAAGGTATTTTATATGGTTCTTTTAAAAGGGTATGGAAAGATAGAAGGAAATGAAGCAATGGCAAGTGCAACTCCAAAGTGGTGGTTCTGGAAAGATCCACAAAAAATGAAATTCAAGGCAATGTCAAAGCTTATGAGAAAGCTGTTCAATAGTAGCTTATAATAAATTAGAAAAAAAAGATTGTGAGTGTGAATTTTTGGGGGGCGGCTTCTCCTTTGTATCTGTTTATTGCCATGTATTTATTTTTATTTTTTTCTTTCCTTTTTATTGTTATGTTAATCACCATACATTACATCATCAGTTTTTTGTTTTTTGTTTTTTTGATTTATTTGACAGAGAGAGACACAGCGAGAGAGGGAGCACAAGCAGGGGGAGTGGGAGAGGGAGAAGCAGGCTTCCCGCCGAGCAGGGAGCCCGATGCGGGGCTCGATGCGGGGCTCGATCCCAGGACCCTGGGATCATGACCTGAGCCGAAGGCAGTCGCTTAACCAACTGAGCCACCCAGGCGCCCCATACGTCATCAGTTTTTGATGTAGTGTTCCATGATTCATTGTTTGTGCATAACACCCAGTGCTCCATGCAGAACGTGCCCTCCTCAATACCCATCACCAGGCTAACCCATCCCCACACCCCCCCTCCCCTCTAGAACCCTCAGTTTGTTTTTCAGAGTCCATCGTCTCTCATTATTGCCGTGTATTTAAAACACAATAAAAATCTGTGAATCTGGTCTGTGTAAGTTAGTATTTGAATTGAGAAACCCAGAGATTAATCCGTATTCCGTCGTGCCAGCAGAACCATAGACGAGTGGTTGAGTGTACATTTTATCTGGTGTTCTTAGGCACCACAGCATGCTCCTGGGGCAGCTCCAGGCTTCAGGGCATGTTCTCTATGACGCCACGCTGTCTCTCAAGAAAGCAAAGTGCAGCGTGGTGGGGAAGGCTTGCTATGTTGTTAATAAAAGAGCCTACGATTATTACTGTGGCACTGTTGAATGTTGAGTATGTCTTTGGTGATAGAGCTGAGTTGGGATCTCATTCCCTGAGCTTTATGCATTCTGCCTTGAATTATAAAAGCCAGCAAAACATTTGCAAACATACTTTTGCCATTTATTAATAACTGCTTACAACCCACCTGACAGCTGATGGAGGCCAGGGAGTTAGAGTTTGTGTGGAGAACTGGTACTCTCAACCTTCTGTGTCCCCAGAGCCCCATTTGTTCCAGGGACATCGGGAGTACCTAGCCCTTTCTAGAGAAGGCTTGTGTCCAGTGCAGAGTTGAATGTGAGACCCTAGTCCCACTTCATGCAAAGGAAAGTACCTCCCTGGCTAAGCCAGGACAAGGAGAAGAGGTGTGAGGTTTGCGGGAAGGGAGTGGTGGGCAGCCGAGGACGGAAGCCCCCGGGGACTCTGCTCTGGTTGGACCCCAGCAGGGCTGGCGTGCCCCCATCAGCACAGAAGCTGCGACAGGGCCATAATGGCCTCCCTCCTGGCCTTCAGACTCATCCGGCAAGTTCAGGGCCCAGGGCCTTTGCACTGTTTATTTCTTATGCCTCGATTATTCTTGCCTTGTATTTTTGCAAGGCTCTGTTACTCTCTCACTTGATTCATATTACTGTTGGAAATAGCTCCCCCTCAGATTTCTTTTGCCACCCTATCAAAGAATCACCTCGGTCACCATCTCCCTGGCCTACTTTATTTCCCTCATTGCAGGGCCCACTACTGGATATTATAACATCAATTCTCAAACTTTTTGGTCTTAGGTACCCCAAAGAGCTTATGTTTCTGTGGGTTACACCTTTCAAAATTCACCGTGTCAGAAATTAAAATAGAAATCTAAAAATACTTTTGTTCATTGAAAAACAGCAGTAATAATCCCATTACATGTTAACATAAATAACTTATGAAAAATAACTATATTATCCAAAATAAGAGAATTACATGAGAAGAGTAATACTGTTTTGTATTTTTGTCTGTGTCCTCAAATTTTTTTTTTTTATGAACATATAACGTGTCATTTGTTTCAGAGGTACAGGTCTGTGATTCATCAGTCTTACACAATTCACAGTGCTCACCACAGCATGTATGTGTTTTCTATTAATAGAAGATAGCTAGGTTGTTATAATCTGTTGTAATATATTGTTTTGGTAAAAGTTTATGTAGAACATCTAGCCTCACACAGATAGGTGGTTGGAAAAGGAAGGGTTATTTTAACAGCCTTTTCATGTAATTGTAGATGTTCTATTTTAATATCACACCAAGACTCAACAAGGGATCATTTCTTAAAGGCTAATTGTTGTGTGGTCCTTGTGCCCTGGGCATATACTTGTGTGAACCACTCCCAACATGTGGGTCAGATGGCTGCTTTTTTTTCCCTTAAGAAAAAGTTGGTCACTGACTTTTGAAATTATGGTCTCCATAAAGTGGAGTAAGAAAAGCAAGGCATTACTTTCATTGTATTTTTGAATAACCCTTAAAAAAAATCACCAAATCTTGAAAGATTACAGAAGCCCCTTCCAAACCAAACACTAATTTCTCATGTGCACAAAAATTGGAACACTTTTTCCTTGATAGATCCACACTTTGTGTTACGGTTACTTTTTTTGAGGTAGGAGGTGAAATCCTAAGTCAATGGTGTCTAACATAATTCCTTGATAAATATTTGTTGAAATATCTAATGTTTATTAGAGTGCTTTTATTCATTTTTTCCAGTCTGTTTATGGCCATTACCTTATTTGAATAAGTGAGTAAAGTGCCATTCAGAAATATCCGTAAGCTGGTACAGGAAGAGAGTTCAACAGTCAAATCTGCAGATGTATCCAATAAATTAAGCAACCACTTTATCTGCTTGTTCGGGATGTTTCAACACCATCAATCTATAATTTCATGTTTGTCTCTTTAAGATCCACACGGGCTTACAACACCAAATAATCTGGCCCTGTCAGCCCAGCTGTGTCCCTCTGGATGAAAAACTGCTGCCCCAGCTTCTAAAAGAAGCAGGCTACACTACCCATATGATCGGAAAATGGCACCTGGGAATGTACCGGAAAGAATGCCTTCCAACCCGCCGAGGATTTGATACTTACTTTGGTAATGGAAACGCACATGTTTCTTTTACAGCTTAGACTAGCTGCAACCATCGCATAAAAATACACCCAAGTGTAATCAGATGAAATGACTGGAAACTTGAACACAGAATGAATTTGTCAGCACAGCCGCGGGGCAACTTTCTACTACCACCTCCGTCCACATGGCTCAGTGCTCTGCTCGTGGTGGGCAGTTGCCCACAGGGAGGCGCGTACTTTTGCCAGGGTATTAAATGCCGTGCTCGGGCCTTTGTACTCTTAGAGAACCTTATGACCAAAAGGGGATACAGCTTGCTTCTTAAAATAATTCCAGGCAAAACCCAATACAAGAGTATTTCCTTCACAAAGGTTCAGAATGTTTTTTTCTCTCCATGGACTGTCCCAAAGATTTTTTTTTTTTTCTTTTCTGGAGATGGTAGAGGAAACTCTTTTCCATTGGCATCCTTCCCTCCTTTCTGTGAGATCTGTTTTTGAAATCACTAGATTGGGGAAGACCAATCAAAAGAATAAAATGGAAGGGTAAATAACAAATGGTAATAGGAAGGATAATAAGAAATAAGAAGTATTTTATGGATTTGATAGCCCTATAAAAATGTGAAAACTTAGGTTAGTTTTTTAACTTACCCTCTTTTAACCTGTTAACAAATGATGTCTTAACTAACAGCCTATTTATCTTACTAGTGGCTGTGTGTCTTTCTGATGAGTTCTTTTCATACTGCGCTTTCTATCTGGCTATTTAGCTACCTGTTTACCTCTCATTTGTCTCTTCATTTATTTACAACCTGCCACATCCAAAAAGGAACACACGCTGAACATAAAAAGTTTAAAAATAGAGAGCGCCTGGGTGGCTCAGTCGTTAAGCGTCTGCCTTCGGCTCAGGTCATGATCCCAGGGTTCTTCTGGGATTGAGCCCCGCAGGAAGCCTGCTTCTCCCTCTCCCAGTCCCGCTGCTTGTGTTCCCTCTCTCGCTGTGTCTCTGTCAGATGAGTAAATAAAAATCTTTATATATAAAAAAAAGTCTGCCTTTGGCTCAGGTCATGATCTCAGGATCCTGGGATCGAGCCCTGCCTCAGGCTTCCTGCTTGGTGGGGAGTCTGCCTCTCCCTCTCTCTCTGCCCCTCCCCCCTGCTTGGGCTATCTCTCTCTCTTTCAAATAAACAAAATCTTAAAAAAAATAGAATAAAAAATTAGGGTGAGTAGAAAAAGATGAAATTGCGGCGTGGCACCAAACTACAAAAAAACTGCCTGGCTGTAGGTGGGCTTCACATCGAACTCTGCAACTTGAGATTTCTTATGTCCAAATTAAAAAAAAAAAATTTAAAAAAGGAGACAGCTATAAGAGTCACATTATTTATAAGATAAATGGAAACCAGATGTTCAGGAAGAGTAAAGCATTTTCTGGCTCTTAGACCTGAGAAATTTCTCCTTTGGGAGAAGGTAAGGTGAACAACATCCTCAAAAACAGCACTTTAGTTATATAATGGTGGTTTTCTTATACGTGTTTCTTGAGACATTCCTTTTCATTCAAGGTAGGGCCAGAATGCCAAAGGGCATTTCAGTGATTATATGGGGCCCAAACAATGTAGTCAAAACACACATCTCTGTCATGCTGTGTTGGATCTCGGGTTAAAGTTGAGATGCAAGGACCTCAGGCAGGAGACCGTATGTGCCCCGCTCCCATTCTGCTTCTCTAGCAGACATTGCTAATCAATCAAGGCATTCTTTCTTGATGAACCTGGGTATATCCTCTGTATCCTCAAATAACTGTGAAAGTCAGACTTGGGTGTAAGAGCTCTTTGTCATTTTGGAAATTCTAGAGGAAAAAACAGCCTGTATATCCTTTGACAATTTTCAGTCAGACCTTTGCTGAAAGATGGATCCATACCTATGCTCTGGCAAGAGGAAGGGCTATAGGTATTTTAATTTTTTTACTAAAACCCAAGTCACATATTTAAAAATTGACTTGGACAGAAGAAAATCATATCCTTTTATGAGAATTGAGATGCCTGAAGATTCAGAGGAACAAACACCGCACATTCGTCTGAACTTGTAGATAGGAGGGGATAATGACCTTGCAGCTGTTATAACTGTTATGACTTAGATGTTCTGTTCAAAAGCAGCCAGATGATTGTGGGGCTGGTTGTACAACTCTGAATACCTTAAAGACCATTGAATTCTACACTTTAAGTAGGTGACTTGTATGGGATGTGACTTACAGCTCAATAAAACTTAAAAAGTCAGAGATTTAGTTGTTCAAAAAGTATTTTATGATTTTTCCCCAAGAAAGCATAGGATGCCATCTTCTTTAGGCTCAGCATGTAAGTGCAAATTTGTGAATCACTGTTGTGAGAAAAGCTGCATGTGATTGCCACATGGTTGGTTGGTATCAGTCTGGCCAAGTATGTAAATAAATAGTTCTATTCCTGGAATTCTCCTGTTTGTAATATCCTTTTAGTATTTATAGTTCATACTTTTTTTTTTAAGTGAGCCACCTAGGCACCCTGTAGTTCTTACATTTTTTTTTTTTTTAAAAGATTCTATTTATTTGAGAGAGAGAGAGAGAACGCACAAGCAAGGGGAGGGACAGAGGGAGAGGGAGAAGCAGGCTCCCCACTGAGTAGGGAGCCTGATGTGGGGCTCTCAATTCCAGGACCCTGAGATCACGACCTGAGCTGAAGGCAGATGCTTAATCGACTGAGCCACCCAGGTGCCCCCATACATCTTTTAATCAAGTATATCCTATGCTTATATTCTCTCAAGTAATAGACAATAGTTTACATTTACAGAGAAATAACCTGAAGTGATTTCCTCAAGCTCTTAACACCCAGGAGTTATTAAAAATTCCAAATAGAACCCCAGTGTCCTGACCTCTCTAATCATCCATATAAGGGCTAAGATCACTTTTATGGATACATTTCTTTCTCTCTTATATATTAATTAACAAACACATTTGAGGGGCGCCTGGGTGGCTAAGTTGGTTAAGCAACTGCCTTCGGCTCAGGTCATGATCCTGGAGTCCCAGGATCGAGTCCTGAGAGTCTGCTTCTCCCTCTGACCCTCCTCCCTCTCATGCTCTCTCTCTATCATTCTCTCTCTCTCTCTCAATAAATAAATAAAAATCTTAAAAACAAAAAAAACCCCAAACACATTTGATTTCCCTTTCTGTTATATACATTAGGGGAAAAGATTGCCATGTAAAAAGTGGTCTGGGGCACCGGGGTGGCTCAGTCGGTTAAGCCTCTGACTCTTAATTTCAGCTCACGTCATGATCTCGGGGTCCTGAGATCAAGCCCCGCATCCAGCTCCACACTCAGCGCAGAGTCTGCTTGAGATTCTCTCTCCCTCTCCCTCTCCCTTTGCCCCTCCCCTTGCTCGTGCTCGAGATAGTTTCTCTTTCTCTCTCAAATAAATTAATTAAATTTAAAAAAAGTGGTCTTAAGACCAAGGTATTCATTGTATGGACTTTGAATTTATTGAATCATGAAAAAGGAGGAAATTAATTAGAAATGAATTAATTTTTCATGTAAACTGTGTAAAGCTTTTGATTGTGATGGTAGAGAATGCTTAGGACTGAAGAAAGGGCTTGGCTAATTTTATCCACCTCATTTTAAGGTTAATAAGCATTATTTGTTAAGAGATGGCTCAGAGTCCAGCACAGCTTATTTCTTTTTAATAGCTCTATTGAGGTATAATTCACACGCCATATAATCCACCCACTAAAGTGTACAATTTATTGATTTTTAATAAATTCACAGGGTTGTGCTACTGTCATTACAATCCAATTGTAGAATATTTTCGTCACCCCAGAAAGAAACCCCTTCTCTATCATCAGTCACTCACCATTTTCTTCCAACCCCACCAGCTCTAGGCAACCACTAACATAACTTTTTGTCTCTATAGATTTGCCCGTTCTGGACATTTCATATAAATGGAATCATACAATATGCTGCACAGCTTATTTTAATATTTTAGGAAAATATGGAACATTTGCAGAAACAGCTTTAGTTGAGAAAACCCATTTCCTTTCATGTTTACATTCAAATTGGGGGATAGGCAGTTGATGCCATTTACATTGGGGGCAAAACTGAGATTGTGGTTGGTAGAAAAATCTACTTCGATTGCCCACGTTAGTTTGATCTTTTGGTTCTGTTAAATTGTCTAGAGCTCCTGTTTGGAAAGGGTTGTGTCTTCCGCCAGTGGGTGTCAGCATCTGACTAAAGATGATTCCTCCTAGAGCTGCTTCTATAGATAACCTTGAAGCCAGTCTCCAAAGGTCAATATCAACTTATTTGAATCCTGTGTTCATTTATGTGATACCTCAGAGTAAAAACTTGTAAGAAATCACATTAACCCTATGCTGTTTTTGCCATTAGATAGCTTTCAAAGATTAAGATTTTATCATCTTTCCTGAATTCAAACTCTGATTTTTAAAAATGGATTTACTTGGAATCATCCACTTTGAGAGTTCCATGACAGAGCCTTGTGTTCTGAAGACTTGACTGAGGAGGAATGGATTTGAATTTTTTTACAATAACATTTTAATGCCTCCTGCTAGCAAATATAGAGATGTTAAGAAGTGGTGCTCTGATTAGCCTTGTCATTTGATTAGCCTTGTCATGGGTAATCAATTGCACTAGGCAATTAAATGCTGAAACATTAGTTTGTTTAGCAAGTTTTATGCTATGCTGACTACTTTCATCTCCGATTCTTGTTGTAGGATATCTCCTAGGTAGTGAAGATTACTATTCCCATGAGCGCTGTACATTAATTGACGCTCTAAATGTCACACGATGTGCTCTTGATTTTCGAGATGGTGAAGAAGTTGCAACAGGATATAAAAATATGTATTCAACAAACATATTTACCGAAAGAGCTACAGCCCTCATAACTAACCACCCACCAGAGAAGGTAAGTCTTGCTTTTTTACTGATATCAAAGTTGTGTTAAGATAGCATCTCTTCAGGTGAGTATAGGAAAAAGCTGCTTGTTTGGGAAAAAAAATCTAATAAATTCTAGGGGAGTTGTTTTTAAATTTTGGAGTGTATCAGTATCTGCCTGGGGAAGCTTGATAAAAATAGAAATTCCTGGAGCCCCTCTTTAAAAGTCTGATTCCTTAGGTCTGGGGGAAATCCATATATCAGCATTTTATTTTATTAATTAATTAATTTTAATTTTCATTTATTTTTAATGTGGGGCTTGAATTCACGACCCTGAGATCAAGACATGAGCTGAGATCAAGAGTCAGATGCTTAACTGACTGAGCCACCTGGGCGCTCCCATACATCAGCATTTTAAAGAAACTCCTCAAGGGTGATTCTGACACCAAGGGTCCCCCGATGACACTTTGAGGAATACTGTGTCGAAAGTGTTTTAGTAGATACGTAGTTTTATTATTTTGGTGTCTTATGTGCATGTGCTGTAAGCAATTAGTACATTGACTTTTTTAAAATGATAAGCTTGTGTACAAGATGAGGTTGTAGTATGACAAACTTTCTGTTAAGAGATCGGCGAACGTTGGGTTCAGGGCAAGTCCTCTTTGTATTTGGCCTCCCGAGGTTATTTTGGCTATTCTAGATATTTTGCATCCTCATATTAATTTTAGAATCACCTGGTCAATTTCTAGCAAAAAGTTCCTGCTTGGATTTAAATTTCATTGCATCTGTAGACCACCATGGGGAGAATGAATGTCTTAACAGTATTAAGTCTTTCACTCCATAAACATGGTATACCAATGAGCCTGTTTTTCACATTTACTACATTGAAGCCATTGTGTATGTCATGTACTAAAATCTTAAGACTTATCTAAAGGTAAAAATAGAAAAGTGTGAATTGCCTTAAATGTTTTTGTTGTTGTTGTTAACCTAGAGTTAGCTTCATAAGCTAAATTCTTTGAATATACCTTTGAAATTGGGTCACAGATTTGTGTTGTCAGATACTGGGCCCAAAATGTGGCTTCAATGACTTGCATTAGCACACCAATGAAATTAGTCCTTCAATAAGACCCTGATATAGCAAATTACAGAATGTGCAGTATTATCTGGTGCTCCCAGTTTTCTGCACTTTGCTTCTTTGACAATTACTGAATGGCCTCAGGGCAGATCACAACTTAGATTTAGGTTTATGTACCTGCTCCGAGGTGGTACCTGGCAGCTGACTCCCTTTTGACATAGTTTCTTCCTGGCTCTGCCTTTGCCTATTCTAATTTAGTATTGGGGGTCTTCCCTGGTATCTGTCCTCAGTTTTGCCCCACCTTGGGCTTTTTATCACTCTCAATGCTGACATCTTGGAGTAGCCATGCTTCCTGTGGAGCTTGGAAGATCAGAAAGTTCTCTCACATATGTGGACGTACGCAGGTTTTAAATCTAGATCTAAACTGGGGCATCTGGGTGGCTCAGTCGGTTAAGTGTCTGCCTTAACAGGGTTCTGGGGTTGAGCCCCGTGTCGGGCTCCCTGCTCAGCGGGAGTCTGCTTCTCCCTCTCCCTCTGCCTCTCCCCCTGGTTGTGTGCACGTGCTCTCTCTCTCAAATAATTAAATAAAATCTTTAAAAAAAATGTCAATCTGAACCACTTTTCAGAGAGCTGGGATAACTGCTAGGTAATTGGCTTAGGTTCTCAGTTTTCTTCTGTATGCTTGGTGTTTTATAGATAGTGCTAAAAGCCCAAAGAACAAGATAAGGTCTTAAGGGAATTGTGGTTCTAGTCCTGTCCTTTGAGTTAGGCACCCTTTTATAGATAAGCAAACAAGAAACTTGGTCAAGGTCACAGAGCTACTGAGAGTCCAAACCAGAATTTAAACCCACACTGTTTGACTCCAGAGCTCAGTGCACTCAATAGGCATCCCGAGTTCACAGCTCCTATCTAAGACTAGAGGTTATTAGCCCCGGTATATGATTCAGCTTGATGGTTCCAATCTTGACAGTATATTGGGCTCATCTGGAAAGCTTGTAAAAAAGACCAATAACAAATATTGTGGTTTATTGGTGCTTGGTGGGAGGGTGTCATTGGTATTTAATTACCCCTCTGCCCCTCCCTCCCTCCCACTGGTGATTCTGATTGTGCAGCCACTCTTGAGTCCCCTCACAGAGGGACGAGCTCAAGCCAACTGCTTTTTACAGGCTGACAGTCTAACACTACCTTAATCATGCAACAACTATAATATGCCTACGGTAAAAATGAGTTCCCATTAGGCAGCAATGGAGTATTCTCTCACAGTGACCGGAACATTAAGCAGATAAGAGGAAGCAGCTGGGTGAAATAGTTCTTTGTGGGTGGGCTGCCTTCTCTGGTGTGGTGCGGAAAGCATGGGAACTGCGGGAATTGAGTCCCCAAGAGCTCGCCAGCCACCCAAACTTGTGTTAGTAATACAGTGCTGCTCATTGGTAGCATTATGGGGATTGCCAGATGAGAGGATGGGCATTTTCTGACAGTGTCTGAAATATTCTGAAGCAGTGTCCAGCATTCCTAACATCCTCAAGGTCAAGTTTCAAGCGTAGACATAAATGAATGAAATAATCAGTACCTAGGAACAGCCCCAGAATGCTTGTTTAAGACAGCAAATGCAGACGTTTACATTTTTAGTTCTCAGTAAGATGATGCATCACATAGTTCTAGGAGCTGCGCTTTTCATCATTTTATCCCAATGTTGAATCTAATTCTGTGCTAATTTCTTAGATGCTATATATAGACTATAACATAGCAACTTGTCTAAGATGGAAATCATTAAAGAAATACACACGAAGTATCCACAAGCCATCTTGAAAATGTGCCTATTTGAAAGAGCACTCAAGGGGGAAAAGAGCATATGGAGCTATTTTGTAACAGAAACACAGTTGGTGCTGGATTCAGGGAGATACTGCTAATAACCACTGCACATGTGTTGAGAAGGAATGTCTTTTTTTCTCCAGGATAATTCCCTTAGTACTAACACTACAGTGTAAAAGCAACATGTCCATAACATATCGTCCACTTAAAAATAGTCCACCCCCAACACTTTGCAGAATAAAAACAAAGGTTTTTCTCATAAACCTAATCTGCTAGAAGCTTCTTAAAGCAAATGTGAATTTCTAGCGGTAGACACTTTTTCCTGACACAAGTTGGAAAGACATGTCTTAATTTGAAATTCAACAATGGAGCAATAATTTAAAAATGCATCCTATATTTTTTTAAATTTATACTTTAAATTAGGAAAGTATGCTAATGAAATGAAAGTAAGGCTTTCTTCCTCACTGGAATCAGGTTTCTTAGCACGGTGAGGATATTTAGAGTAGCTAACTTAGGAGTCGTATGGCATAAAAGAAAGGGAAAAGAATTCTTAGTGTCTTATCAATATGCTAATAAGTTTAGGTGATAATGTCATAGTTTTGTGTAATACTTAAACATTTGGTCACAATTCACATCTAGGATTCCGTTTTATATTCCTAAGGAACCTGAAAGGGTTATAGTTAGGGTTGTTGTCAAGTCGGCCGCTGTAACTGGCTCGGTCGCAGCAGGGACCTGGACCCAAGAAGGAGCAAGGGAAAGATCAGGGTCCCGCACAAACCTGGAGGTCCATGGAGATCAAAACCAGCTCTAGGACAACCGTGTTTTGAATGATGTCTGTCAGGTCATAATGTGCCCACAGGTTTCCAAAGGCGAAGGCATGACTGGGCTGGAACTCAAGTCAGTAGACAGCATAGTAATACTGACTCTGTCCCCAGGATGGCGGCCGCTTGCTTTAGGCTAATAGTGAGTTGACCCCATGTAGGCAGGTGTGGGGAGATTGACCATGTCTATTCCCTGGGGCTGGGCGGGGGGGTGTCTTACAGCAAGTGGTTGCAGGCAGGGTCCAGATTATAGTTAGAGAACCTCAGAGCCCTAGTTAATTATTCTTTCCCCTAGGCCACCAGGCGGTACAAAGAACAATACCCTGCTAATTTTTTTTTCATTTAAAAATAGTATTGAAATGTTTTATATCTAGCGCTGTGGGAAATGAGTTGTTTCATCGATAAAGTTTACCTTGTGAGTGTTGAAACTTTCCTTTTACAATATCGGATGGAAATACTCTCAGTTGTGTTGCTTTGGGCCTCACCTTATTAAAAGGGCTGCACTATACATCATTCTGCCTTTTTCTGGTGAGCCAGAGATGTATTGATGTGTGTGTCTGTCCACCCATACACTGCATGGCCCTCGATTACTGCTGGTGACATGGGGAAAAAAAAGATAGCTTGTTTTGTTCGAGGAACACCTTTATCTTTACTTGTAAGTTTCTAGGATGTGGTTGGTGGCAGTGCGAGGCCCTTGCCTGGCCTGAGACAGTCACAGTCCTCATCCCTCAGAGGTGCTTTTCACTCCCTCTTCTCAGCTGTGCTCCTTCTGTTTGAACCTAAAGGAGTCTGACCCCTGGAAAAATGGGGGAATTGCTACAGTTTTAAAACTTTGACCCCTCAAGAGTAATGGTCATGTCTTTAGCCCCCTACAGAATAATTATGGGAAAGGTTTTCAGGTAATGTTTTTCTGTATTTAACAAAGTGAGTAGAATGATTTCCAAACTGAATATTTGTGGGGTTTTTTTAAAGATTTTATTTATTTATTTGATACACAGAATGAGAGAGAGAGAGTATGTGAGCACACAAGCAGGGGGAGCAGCAGAGGGAGAGAGAGAAGCAGGCTTTCTGCTAGCAGGGAGCCCAATGCCGGACTTGATCCCAGGACCCTGAGATCATGACCTGAACCAAGGCAGACGCTTAATGACTGAGGCACCCAGGAGCCCCCATACTGAATATTTGTAAGACTCTCTAATGATGGTCTGAGAACTCTCCCACACCACCCTCCCTGGCCATCACCTCTAGAGATCAGGTGCGGGCTGGGAATAACCTGCCCTCTTTCTCCTTTCCTTCACCGCGTGCTTTGCCACGTTGCTGCTAATGACCTGGATGAGCCCATCTTCTCCTGAAGCAGTGAGCTCCTTCTCTCATTCCTCCACCCCTGCCCAGAGAAGCCAGACCGGGGTCACAAACTCTGGTGTTTACAGGGCCAGGCTGCTGACCTAAATAAGTGAAGCCTCTCAGGTAGAACAGTAGGGAGGCTCTAGAAATTGGAGAGCACTTGAGAGTGAGGCCTCTATTTCATGCTCCAGCCATTTGTTACCCGATGGAATATGGACATGGAGTTGTCGGAATTCTGATTTTTCAAGAAAATTTTTTTGAAAAAACGGAGAGTTTTATGTGATATTTCCTGATTTAAAAAACTTTATGTGGGCGGCAAATTGTGGTAGCCTTCCGATATTTAATCCTGTCCCCATCCAGACTGTGGCTGGTCGGTGGGAGGGGGTGGGGGTGGCGGGGTGGGGGGGGTTTCGTTTGATCTAGTGCTGAAGACCCGAATGGCTGCTCCCACAGCAGACCCTCACACTCACCGCCGG